>NC_028642.1:33808255-33886320 GCF_001406875.1 Solanum pennellii | reverse complement strand
ATATATATATATACATATACATATATATGTATATATATATATATATATATATATATATATTAAAATACGTATTTAATCGAATAGCATTTCCAAAAGGGTTGAAGGTCTGTCAAAATTGGGTGTCAACAGCTCCCCTTGGTTGTTTAGGGATGAAGAATGAATTCACGGTCAACCAACGTTAACTTAGTAGCTGATTTTGTCCGACCATCGAGAGATGTCAGTGGGATCAATTGAAGTGATATAAGGTTGGAGAGGAGTATGATCTAGACTTTGGTATTAAGCCTCTTACATATCTCTGGTTATAGAGAATCAGTTCGTGTGTAGTTCTAGATTTAAGAACAGACAAGGCTCCTAGAAATTTCAAAAATGGTTACATATTCGAAAGGGCACAATATTGTCTTGACTGGACAATATTAGAGTAACGAGAAGGGTATGACAGAGAAATTTTTGGCCTAAGCAGGGATAATACGAGTAGTGAATAAACAAGAAAGTTTCATGGTAGACAAGTGAACATGATAATTCTAGCTGAGAGAGCGATCGATCACGCCTGCAAATTCTAAAATGACTAAGCAACCTATTGTAAGGCGGACAAGCCTATATGTTGTTTTTTAGGCTAGCAAGCCTACGTGTTGTTTTGTAGGCGGACAAGCCTAAATGTCGTATTGTAACCCAGAAGAGACTAAATTTCATCTTGCAAGGAAGACAATCCTGAGTGTCCTGTTATAAGGTGGACGACCCTAAGTGTCTTATTGTAAGGTGGATGAGCCTTTCTGTCATATTTTAAAGCGGACGAGCCTGGTGTCGTATTATAAGGCAGACAAGCCTCGTGTCCTATTATATGGCGAACAAACCTAGTATATTATAAGGTAGACGAGCTTTGTGTTATATTGTAAGGCAGAAAAGTCTGAATGTCATGTTATAAGGTGGATGAGCCTAAATATCGTATTGTGACATTGACGAACCTAGCGTCCTATTATAAGGCGAACGAGCTTACATGTCGTATTGTATGGAGGACGAGCCTGATTGAATATTTGGTAGGTCACAATAGCGAGTTGAGTCCGATAATATCTCTAAAATAGTCTAAATGATAGCTTGAGTGGATCGGGAGATCCGAGTAGTAAATAATTTTATAGGGTATCTGTTGCGATAGCCATGTAATCCTATAAACGGTTGTTCAGAGGGTACTTGATCTTATTTGTAATCCACACATCTGTATCTTGTACTACAACTAAATAAGGTGATTAAAGTAGGTATAATAATTGATAAATGGTAATGTAAACATGATGTGATATGCCATATGACCATGATGTTTGCCTTGAGAGTATGAAAATGATGTCTAGGGCCATAATACGCAAAAATATATCCTCGGGTCATGAAAATGTTGTCTATAGGACATGAAAAATGATGTCTTTAGACTAGGACACCTTTGGATCATGATAAGCATAATTTAATGCTTTAGGCCATTATAGGATGTCTGCAGGTCATGAAAGATGATTCCTTTAGACCATGATAACTTCGGAACATGATAAAAATAAAGTAAATCCTGAGGTCATGACATGATGTCTGGAGGCCATGAAAATTGCCGCCTTTGGACGATGACACTTTCAAAATATAAGTAATGAGTATAAAGAGTGTCTGTAATTTGAGCATCTATTGGTACTTACGCTCATGCAATCTTCCGGTACAATACAATTTTGGGCATATGTAATAATGCAATTCTCGGGCCCAATGAAATCTCTGCACATGGAGTCTTCGGGCACAATGCAATTTGGGCATAATGCAATCTCGGGCACATGCAGTAATGTAATTCTTCTGGAACATGTAATTAGGCACTAAGCAATCTTGGGAACATGAAATCTTCGGGAACAATGCAATTATTGGGCACATAAAACAATGAAATTCTCGGGCATAATGCAATCTTCGGTCACATGCAATAATGCAATCTTAGGGCACATGCAATTCTACGGCACAATGCAGTCTCGGCTCATGTGATAGTTAATGAGGGCATAGAACTTGGTATTTTTGTCATTTGTTGGCAAATTTTGTCCTATAGTACGGAGAGGTTTTATATGAATGCGATTGTTCAGGACTGATATAAAGTAGTTTGATCGTTCCGTTTGATTGGAAGGATGGGTGCCACTGACTAGCGATTTGGGATCAGTAGTTTGTTATTTTGCATTGTTGGAAGGACAAAGTGCCTTTGTTGTTTATGTTAGTGAGGCGATGTACATGTCTTTCCTGTATTCAATGAAAAGTTCGTGACTTTAAAAAGAGGGGCAGTTGATCTGCTTCGATTGGTGTGCTCCCTTTGACTTGCCATCCACACCTATCCGAGCATTTTCTCTAAAGAAATATTTAAATAGAAGGAGAGTTTTGAAAGAGTTTTTAAGATTATTATTTTGTATAAAGTAATGTTAAATCCTTGACCATGGTATAGTTTAAGACTTCACAACATCTGACTCAGTAGAAAATACAATTTGATCTTCGTTGAAGATTTCAGCTTTATCGTTGTGAATTTTGACACCCTCTCAGAAATTCTGCCCATTTTTTATTTGTGCCAAAAATGCTCACTTGTAAGGAATTTTTAAGACCCTCTCAAAAATTCTTCTCCAGTTACTGCCTTGTGAGAAGAAATGCTTTTTAGTAGAATTTTTGAGTTCCTCTCAAAAATACTACCCACAATCAAGACTTGCTAGAAGAATGATATGACAGAAGTATGAGATATTCGTAGAATTTTTCCTAATTATGCAATGAAAAGGGGAAATATGAAATTTTATTATGATAAGATCAAACTCTAGAGGAGCGCCTATGTATCCCCTTTTAAACGGGAATCAGGTCTGAACTACCTCCAAATTTAAAGAGCATGAAACAAACTTTAGATGTATATTTCTCCACAGCATCTAAGTCGATAGGTTTTGGCCAAACTTCTCCATCCATTTCTGCAAGTATGAGGGCTCCGCCTGTCAGTTGCTGAGAGACTATGTATGGGCCTTGCCAGTTTTGTGAGATTTACCCTTTGCTTCATCTTTATTTGGCAAAATCCGCTTCAAAACTAGTTGCCTAGGTGTCACATCCGGGTTTACTCCCTAGACATAACCAGCGTCGTTATCCTTTTCAAGTACTAAGACTAGCCTCTTAGTTTCATGTCATTACATTCATAGGTTGAAAAATGTGGAAAAATTTAAAACTTTTATTTTCTCTACTCAGAGGTTTACATAGACCTCTACATACACATAATATACATTCATATCGAGTATACATAAACCCTTCATATAGGAAGGTTACATAGCCTTCTACTTTTATTGCACATATATATATAAAAATAAATAAATAGTCTCAACTATTGTCTCGTCTCATACCATCTAAACGGATGTCACAATATGGGCATATCCCTTACATCAATTCAACAAGACCATGTATAGGTCAGACGAAAGTACCATGTTCAAATAACAAGGAAAGAAATGATAGAGTCAATAAGCTCATAACAAAATCCAAAGCTAGAAGATGGCATTGCCCTCGAAAGTTGAGGACCTACCCTACTTGGATGAAAGGAAGAATCTAAGCCTTCAACAATACTGCCTTCCAAACTCTTCAACGACCGAACCTAAAATGTTTGGGACAAGGGAAGAAAATAGGGTTAGTACTCCACATGTACTAAGTATGAGATCTTATGCACATACACAAAAAAAAAATGCTAAAAGGGACTTTTTATCAAAATATGCCTTTTTACCTCTTTTTGGGGCTTGATGCAAAGTCAAGTAAGTCATATTAATCCACCAAATATGCTTACTATCTCAACAAGTAACACTTATCCCAACACATTTAAAATGATGATTAACTACAACCCTAACATTAAGGAATAATATCAAAAGAATAAATAAGAGTTAATCATATCATAATAAGCAAGACAACTACTCACAAGTCCTTATCAAGTCAACAAGTGCAATGACCTAGCAAAGCCCTATAACCTTACTCAATCAAGTATCCTCAACAAGAAAACATGACCAATGTCCAAATTTACATATTATGGCATTTAGGCTTGCTTTTCATCATATATTATCATTATAATCCAAGGCATATTCATAAATGAACTGATAAATATATGGTATCAACAATATGACATGGTCATCATATATATACATCATATATTATCTTAACATAAACATATACGAACCTCCTCCTAAGACTCCCCTCAAGACTAACTAGAGCAATGTCTAGGTAGAGTCCCATACCCATACCTGGACTAAGCTAGACCCCTTAGGTTATCCAAGTTAGAGTTCAAGTCCTTTAATTCGTATTAACTTTTGGAAACCTCTTGCCCTAACCGATATAGACCACATGATCTAGTGTGGAATCCAATGTCATAACACCTTACACCGAAAGAAGGCAGACTACTGACCAAGGTAGTACGAAAACATAAAACATAGCAACTACGTGGATCCACTAGCTAGTGTCCTATGGGGGCAACATATTTCAAGAAATAGGAGATTTAGTTGGGGTACACTTTATGCGCCATGCATTAAGATCTCCAATCTCAAGAGTAATGTAGTGCTCCTACCTTCCATATGTGGTAAGGGATACTTCTCTATCTACTTCACTCGGTACTAAGCTAGAGTCCCTTTTTGAAACGTATTTAAGCCTTTAATTATCAATCATAACTTAATTTAGGCCATAGGGTGTAAACCTTGTATAATCATCATCATCAATAGCTCAATAAGAATTGTATGAGTATAAGTCCTTTCATCACAATTCATATAAGTGAGGTTAACACATTAGCGTTTCATAACATATTAAGGCACATTGATAAGTTTCACCATTCTCATACCACATACACCTTAGTCAACAACATAGTCAAGACATTTCAATTCAACATCATACCATCCTATAATCTTAATATAAGGCATACTCCAATGTAATATCATAGCTTAACAACAGTTAATCATAATTGGAAGTAAGAGATTCTAGGACTTACCAAGTCTTCCTCATAGTCTATCATCAAGATTTTACCATCAATCCATAAGTCAACCCAACTTGGGGAGTAACATCATATCACAATAATAACCAATAGGATAACAAGGCCAATTACATATCCATAACACAATTCATCTTTAGATCACAACTTGAGACAAGATACATAGGCTAATTTCACATTATAATTCATAATCTAAATCATATCTCAAGAACTAGCATGATAGGTCTATAATTCATCTTAATTTAACCATAATAGCATCATAGGATAGTAATCTAATCAACAACCAACTCAATTGAATGATCACCATACAACATAGATCAAGATCACTACCTAGGGTTAGTGATAGAGGATCATATTCTTCAATTAGACCAAACCATCAACAATTATCATAAACAAGTTAAATTACATGTAAATCTACTCAATATAACCCTAAGATTTCATTAACAACTCAATCCATAACTTCAATTTCGTAATTCCTTGAAACCTATAAGAAAACTCACCTTTCTGAAATCTATTTTGAAGGAACCCTTTGAGAAAAGGATCTCAAAGTTGAATAGAACCCATACCTTAATGTTTCTCAACAATTTGATGAATAATCCACCCTTTTTCCATCCCCCAAATCCTAGTTCTTGCTAGCCTTCAATGATGAGCTCTTCTAGAGAGAGAAATAAGAGAGAAGGAAGACAGTTTATTTTGAGAGTTGTCTTTAGGTTAATGAGGGTTAAGGGTATTTATAGAGGGGATTAATTAACTTAATTAGTACCCTTTAATCACTAACTAACCCCCAAACCACTTAATTAATTAAATGAAATCATTTAAAATTCAACTGTGAAATTCGACCCTCACCGACGAGACCCCGATTGACGGTCCGTCGGTGAGTCGACGGATGACCCCCCCCTCCCCCGTCCTGCATCCTGTCGTCTATGTCAGAGACTTTGTAGGCGAAGGCTTCCTCCAATTTTTCTAAGTATGGGATGAAGGTGGCCTCGACGCCCTGTCGAGCCAATGACTCCTCGTCAACCCCTTCCGTCACGTGTAACTGTAGCTAGGTAAACAAGGGCCTTCACGAATCTTTATAAGTATGGGACAACGGTAACCTAAACTCCCCATCGATCCACTTATGGACCGTCGTCTGTCCCGTCGATGCACACTTCCAAGCAATGCTACATCAATCTGCAGTGTTCGTCCACAAGGGCTCTTGGTTGGTCCTTGGGGAGTCGTACCCAGACGTTTCAATCATGAAACCACTCAAACACCCATTATCTACCTTTCCACCCAGTTTCGTACATTTCCAACGCCTAACAAAAGTTAGTAAAAAGGCTAAGGCACACTAACATCCCTTTGAACCAACTTCCCGGATGTTTTTGGATGTTTTGGTTCTTAAACCTTCTAAATGACCTATATTCATTAAAAATGAACTTAGAAACAGTGTCTAGACTTTATGAAACCTATGTTAGGCTTTACCATGAGTCTTGGATTTTCAAGGTGTTATATTATCACCCCCCCCTTAGGAATATTTGTCCCGGAATGACACTAAAACTCTTTTAAATGAAGGAATAGACCCAAGACTAGCATCGCAACCAATCAACAATATCCATTTAACATAAATCTTGTCACTTCAACAAGATAAATATCAAAAGTCATATTACCATACCTAAGGCTCGAAACATTTCATCATGAGGCATTTCCTTCTCACAAAACTTAGGAGCTCAACGTACATCATATGAGTCAATTAGCACAAAGTTCAACTTAACAAGATGCTACCTATCATTTCATGAAGACTCACCATATCAAAATGCACAACCTAACTCAAAGCAAGCAAAAAGCAAAATTTCAAGTTTTTAATAGCAATACTACAGTGACTTCAGTGTAAAACTTACTATGTGGTTTTCAAAAATGCCATTTTTGCAACACTTCATCCAAAAAACAAGAAACACAAATCTTTGTCATAATTATATAATTTAAAAGAATGACTACCTTTAATTATCAAAAAGATGAGGATAACGGGACTTCATATCGGCCTCGCCCTCCCATATAGAACCCTCAACTAATTGATTTTTTCCATAACACTTTTACGGATACCTATTCTTTATTCCTCAACTTCTTGACTTGCCTATCAAGAATTTGAATCGGGACTTCCTCATAAGAGAGGTTATCCTTGACACCTAGACCCTAAATAGGAAGAATGGACTCAGGGTCACCGATACACTTTTTCAACATAGAAACATGGAAACTGGATGAACCGAAGCCAATTCACTAAGAAGCTTCAATTCATAGGCAACCTTACCACCCTTTGCAAGATTTCATAGGGACCCACATAACAAGGACTCAATTTCCCTTTCTTGCCAAACCAAACCACCATTTTCATTGATGAAATTTTTAAATACACCTTATCACCTTTTTCAAACTCCAAATCCCTTATCCTATTATCGGCATAAGACTTTTGCCGACTATAGGCCGTTTGCAACCGGTTCCTTATGATATGAACCTTTTCCAAAGTCTTATAAATCAGATAAGGACAAATAAGTAATGGCTCACCCACTTCAAACCATCCAATAGGAGACCTACACCTTCTACCAAACAAGGCTTCATAGGGAGCCATGGAAATGGATGAATGAAAATTGTTGTTGTGGGCAAACTTCACTAAAGGTAAATGCCTATCCCAACTCCCTTTAAAATCAATAATGCAATCTCTAATCATATCTTCAAGGGTTTGTATTGTACTCTCCACTTGACCATCTGTATGGGGATGAAAAGCGGTGCTCAATTTCACCGTAGTACCTACCCTTTCTGGAACCTCCAAAATCTAGATGTGAATTGTGCGCCCCGATCAGATATGATGGATAACAGAATGCCATGGAGGCACACAATCTCATCTATGAAGATTCTTGCATATTCCTCTGCGGAATATTAAGACTTGACGGGGATAAAGCGAGAGGATTTAGTTAATCGATCCACAACCACCCATATGGAATCATAGGACTTTTGGGTCGGGGGTAAACCTACTACAAAGTCCATATTGATATCTTTCCACTTTCAAGTTGAAATTTGGATCTCTTGTACCAAGCCACGGGACATTAGGTGTTCGGCCTTTACTTGATGGGAATTCGGACACTCAGCGACAAATTCCGCTATGTCCCTTTTTAAACCTTCCCCCCAATATATTTCCCTTAGGTGATAGTACATTTTTCTCGACCCCGGATGAATTGAGTAGCGGGACCCATGTGCTTCTTCTAAGATTCGAACCCTCAACCCATCTACGTCGGGAACACATAATCTCCCTTGGTAATTTAACACACCATCCCCCCTAGGGAGAATGATTCATTAAACTTGCCAATAACCGGTTCTTTGAACTCCATCAAGGCTAAATCAAGGTGTTGTTTGGACTTCACCTCAACCACTAAAGATGACTCAGAGTTATGATGAACTATGGAACCCCCATTCGAACCACTCTCTAACCTCACCCCCAACCTATCCAACCTATGCACTTCCTTTGCTAGGTTCTTTTTGGCTTCATCATGATGGGATACACTACCCATAGTCATCCGACTTAGGGCATCCGCAACTAAATTAGCCATGCCGGGGTGATAAAGGACACTCATATCATAATCTTTCAACAACTCAAGCCACCTTCTTTGTCGGAGATTTAACTCCTTTTGGGTAAACACATATTGGAGACTCTTATGATCGGTAAAAACATCCAGATGAACCCCATACAAATAATGCCTCCAAATTTTCAAGGCAAACACCACGACCTCTAATTTAAGGTCATGAGGTGGGGTAATTCCTCTCATGTACCTTTAGTTGCCTTGAGTCATAAGCTATCAGCTTCTCGTTTTGCATAAGCACACACCCCAAACCCACTTGGGATACATCACAATACACCACAAAACCCTTTGTACCCTCCGGTAAGGTCAACACCGGAGCGGAAGTAAGATTATCTTTCAACAATAAGAAGATCTTCTCACATGCCTACGACCACTCAAAATTTTTACTCTTTTGGGTCAAAGTAGTCAAAGGAGACGCAATGGACGCGAAACCATCCACGAACCTCCGATAGTAACGCGCTTAACCAAGAAACTCCTGATGTCAGTCAGAGTCAATGGCCTAAGCCAATTTTTCACCTCTTCTGTTTTCCTTGGGTATACTTTAACTCCCTCACTAGAAATTATGTGTCCAATAAAAGTAACCGAACTCAACCAAAACTCAAACTTACTATATTTGGCATACAATTGATGTTCTTTAAGGGTTTGCAACACTACCCTCAAATGATCCATATGATCTTCCTCATTCTTCGAGTAAACCATGATATCATCAATGAAGACAATGACAAACGAATCTAGGTCATTTCGAAATACTCTATTCATTAGGTCCATAAATGCCTCCGGAGCATTAGTGAGACCAAAAGACATAACCAAGACCTCATAATGCCCATACCTAGTCTGAAAGGCCGTCTTCGGTATATCCTCCCCTCTCACCCTGAGTTGATGATACCCCGACCTCAAGTCTATCTTTGAAAAGTAACTCGCCCCTTGGATTCGGTCAAATAAGTCATCAATCCGAGTGAGCAGGAACTTATTCACAATGGTGACCTTGTTGAGTTGGCGGTAGTCAATACACATTCTCAAAGACCCATCATTCTTTTTTGATAAATAACACCAGAGCACCCCATGGAGATAACTAGTCCTTATAAAGCCTTTATCAAGCAAATCCTTAAGTTGAGACTTCAACTCTTTCAATTCGGCCGGAGCTATCCGATATGGAGGGATTGAAATGGGATTTGTTTCTGGTAGCAAATCGATACCGAAATCAATTACCCAATCAAGAGGAATACCGGGAAGGTCATTTGGAAAAACCTCTGGAAATTCATTCACTACGGGGACTGACTCAATAGGAGGAATTTCGGAATCCAAATCTTGGACTCTTACAATGTGATAGAGTGTCCCTTTGAGATTATTTTACATGCTTTTAGACAAGATATGATGCGACCTCTAGGAATAGAATTTACAACGAGTTCATCTGGGAAGTTAAACCTCACCACTTTTATCCGAAAATCAATGGATGCAAAACATGCATGCAACCAATCCATACCAAATATAATATAAAAATCAAGCATATTGAGTTCTACTCGATTCATATAAGAAACTCAATTGGGCAATGAAATAGGACAATTTCGATAGACTCTTTTAGCAACAACCGACTCTTCCATAGGAGTAGACACTAGAAAGGGCTCATGCAAAATATCGGGTAGAACATCAAACTTTTTAGCTACTAGTGGTGTAACAAAGGAAAAAGTAGCACCCGGATCAAGTAAAGCATACACATCAAGAGTATAGGTTTTTAACATACCGGTCACCACGTCGGGAGAGTTTTCTTGCTCACCCCTAGAGCGGAGAGCATAGAAGCGGTTTTTCTTTGGAGCACCACTAGAACCACTTGCTTGAGCGTGGCCACTACCCTTCCCATGACTCTTCCAGTTTGTACAATCTCTCATTTTGTGACCACTCTTGCCACAATTAAAGCAATTATCCGTCCCCTTAAGGCACTCACCATAGTGCTTTTTACCACACATTCCACAAGTTGGATTCTCCTTTGGTGAATTAGAACTTTTTCCCTTCTTATATTTAGGGTTAGACACCCTATCACCACTAGTTCTTGGAAATTTGGTAGGGACTTGATTTGAACCCCGCTTCTTAAATTTAGGCTTATCTTGTAACTCAAGCCTATTCTTTAAGGAGCCTCCATCAAATGACCTAGCCCTCTTAGCATCTCTACTTTTTCTCTTATATGTTGCCTCCTCAACCCTTCATACATAAACCATAAGACGGGAAATGTTCATGTTGTCATGTAGCATGGCCGATTGGCACTCCTCTTGTAAGTCCTCCGACACCCCCGTCACAAAATGGCTCATTTGGTCTCTAGGATAGGAGACTCAAGAAGGAGCATATTTTGACAACTTAACAAATTCTAAAGAGTACTCATGAACACTCTTCCCTCCTTGGCAAAGATTGATGAACTCCGTCACTTTCTCCTCCCTCATCTCTCTAGGGGAGAACCATCTATATGGGCATAGCCCTTACATCAATTCAACAAGACCATGTATTGGTCATACGAAAGTACAATGTTCAAATAAAAAGGAAAGAAATGATAGAGTCAATAAGCATGTAACAAAATCCAAAGCTAGAAGATGGTATTGCCCTCGAAAACTGAGGATCTACCCTACTTGGATGAAAGGAAGAATACAAGACTTCAACAATACTGCCTTCCAAACTTTTCAAAAACCGGAACCTAAAATGTTTGGGACAAGGGAAGAAAATGGGGTCAGTACTTCACACGTACCAAGTATGATATCTTATGCACATACACAAGCAAAATATGCTAAAAGGGACTTTTTATCAAAACATGCCATTTTACCCCTTTTTGAGCTTAATGCAAAGTAAAGTAAGTCATACTAATCCACCAAACATGCCTAACTATCTCAACAAGTAACACTTATTCCAACACACTTGGAATCATGATTTACTACAACCCTAACATCAAGGAATAGTATCACAAGAATGAATAAGAGTTAAACATATCATAATAACCAAGACAACTACTCACAAGTCCTAATAAAGTCAACAAGTGCAATGACCAAGCAATCCCCATAACCTTACTCAATCAAGTATCCTCAAAAAGAAAACATGACCAATGTCCAAGTTTACATATCATGGCATTTAGGCTTGCTTTTTATCTTACATTATCATTATAATCTAAGGCATATTCATAAATGAACTAATCAACATATAGTATCAACAATCTGACATGGTCATCATATATATACATCATATACTATCTTAACATAAACATATAAGAACCTCCTCCTAAGACTCCACTCAAGACTGACTAGTTCAATGTCTAGGTAGAGTAACATACCCCTCCCTAGACAAAGTGATATACCGTGGTTTCACGGTATAATTAATACTTTTTCCTTAAGTTTAGTGTGTCCAAAAGCCTTTTTTGTGCTAATTTTTATATAAGTTTCTCTTTGTTTTGCAGGAAATCTGTCCAAAGCTGAATGCGGAGATTTTGAGCGAAGAAATGCAGAAGAGACCACCTACGGAGCTTATGACGGTCCGTCGTGCTTGTGACGGTCCGTAGGTGGCAGCGTAGTGAAGCTGCTGAAGGAAGATGGGGAAGTCTGACCAGGTGTGGGGTTACGAAGCTTGTGACGGTCCGTCGTACTTATGACTGTCCGTCCTGCAGTTCGTCATGGAATTCAGAGAAGTAATCCCAGTACCCAGATTCCAAGAGTTGAAGTGTTTTGAAACGAAGACCCTCGACGGACCGTTGTGCCTATGACGATCCGTCATACTTGCCGTCGAGGGTGGTGAACAGAGCAGCAGAAGAAATTGCACAAGTATGGGACGACGGAGTCCATGACGGTCCGTCGTGACCACGACGATCCGTCGTGAGGTCCGTCGACCCAGCCGCGTTTTGGCAGATTTCCAGCAAACAGAGTCATTGTTTAATTAGGTTTTTATTTTTTATAAATAGTTCGAAAAACCTCGTTTTTGAGGTTAGAATATTTGAATATTGTGTTTATGGCCATGAGTAACTAAACTCCATAACTAGGGTTGTGGGAACCATAGGCAAATAATGAGATAAACCCTAACTAAACTAACAATTCTAGAATAGTGTCTTGCATGTATTAATAATTCTTTCGCTTAGAAGTCTTTTTAACGGATGGCCAACGTTAGAACTCGCCTTAATGCTACTTGCCGGACCAAGGAGGTAGATAAAAGGAAAAGAATTACTAACATAGATTTAGTGTATACTATCTAATAGGCTAGTATTGATTGGTACGAGGTAATAACTTAGTCAAATATCGAATACGATGCTTAATATGAGGTAAGGATAAGGGTTAGGATAGCAACACACGTAGCCGGACCAAGGTGCGGAGTGAGATTTTCTAGATGCCGGACCAAGGACTTAGAAATACATAACTTATCACTTTGCATGCAAGATACTAGGAAAGAATTGTTTTAGTTAGAATTATCAAGTTATGAACCTGTGGGGAACACGTAAACCCTAGTTACTTTGATTAATTGATTAAAATCCAACTGTCAAAGCTGTTAAGTGTCTCTTTCAAGTTCGTTATTTATTTTCACTCATTTAGAAATAGAAACCCCCCTTTTTATGTTTTTACATTCCAAGGAAGTCATTGACCAAACAATAGTAATAACAGGTTGAAGTTAAGTCTAGACTATTTTCCTCGTGGGAACGATCCCAACCTCACTAGTTGGGTTATTTACTTGACACGACCGTTTTACTTCTTATTTGAGAAGTAAGTTTGAGCGTATCACTAAGCTAGAACCCTTAGGTTATCCAAGTTAGAGTTCAAGTCCTTTAATTCATTTTAACTTTCGGGAACCTCTTGCCCTAACCGACATAGACCACATGAGCTAGTGTGGAATCTGGTGTCATAAAACCCTACACCGATGAAGGCAAACTACTTGCCAAGGCAGTACCAAAACATAAAACATAGCAACTACGTGGATCCACTAGCTAGTATTCCTATGGGGGCAACATAGTTCAAGAACTAGGAGATTTAGTTGGTACCCTCTTTATTCACCATGCATTATTATCTCCAATCTCAAGAGTAATGTACGGCTCCTACCTTCCCTATGTGGGAAGGGACACTTCTCTATCTAGTTCACTCAGTGCTAAGCTAGAGTCCGTTTTTGAAATGTCTTTAAACTTTTAATTGTCAATCATAACTTAATTTAGGCCATAGGGTCTAACCCTTGTATTTTCATCATCATCAGTAGCTTAATAAGAATTGTATGAGTATAAGTCCTTTCATCACAATTCATATAAGTGAGGTTAACACATTAGTGTTTCATAACATATTAAGGCACATTGATAGTTTTCACCATCCTTATACAACATACACCTTAATCAACCTCACAACATAGTCAAGACATTTCAATTAAACATCATACCACCATATAATCTTAATATAAGGCATACTCCAATGTAATATCATAGCTTAACAACAATTAATCACAATTGGAAGTAAAGATAGAGATTATAAGAGTTACAAAGTCTTCCTCACACTCTATCATCAAGATTTTACCATCAACCCATAACTCAACCCAACTTTTTGAGTAACATCATAGCACAATAATAACCAATAGAATAACAAGGCCAATTACATCTCTATACCACAATTCATCTTTAGATCACAACTTGAGACAAGATACATAGGCTAATTTCACATTATAATTCATAACCTAAAACACATCTCAATAAACTAGCAATATAGTCCTATAATTAATCTTAATTGAACCATAATAGCACCATAGGATAGTAATCTAATCAACAACCAACTCAATTGAATGATCGCCATACAACGTAGATCAAGATCACTACCTAGGGTTTGGGATAGAGGATCATATTCTTCAATTAGACCAAACCATAAAAAATTATCATAAACAAGTTGAATTACATGTCAATCTACTCAATATAACCCTAAGAATTCATGAACAACTCAATCCATAACTTCAGTTTCGTAATTGAATGAAACCCATAAGGAAACTCAACTTTTTGAAATCTATTTTGAAGGAAACCTTTGAGGAAATGATCTCAAAGGTGAATAGAACCCATACCTTAATGTTTCTCACCAATTTGATGAAGAATCCACCCTTTTTCAAGCCCCCAAACCCTAGTTCTAGCTAGCCTTCAATTAAGAGCTCATGTAGAGAGAGAAATAATAGATAAGGAGAGAGTTAATGAGGGTTAAGGGTATTAATAGAGGGGATTAATTAACTTAATTAGTTTCCCTTTAATCACTAACTAACTCCTAACCCACTTAACATTAAATGAAATTATTTAAAATTCATTACTGAAATTCGATCCTCACCGATGAGACCTCGATCGACGGTCCATCGGTGAGTCGACGGACGACCCCCCTCCCCTATCCTGAACTCTGTCGTCTCTTCCAGAGACTATTCAGGCAAGGTCTTCCTCCCATTTTTCTATGTATAGGATGACGATGGCCTCGACGCCCCATCTAGCCAATGACGCCTCGTCAACCCCTTCCGTTGCGTGTAACATTAGCTAGGTAATAAGGGCCTTCACGAATATTTATAAGTATGGGAAAATAGTGGCCTCGATGCCCCATTGATCCAGTTACAGGCCGTCATCTTTCCCGTTGATGCACACTGCCAGGCAATGTTGCATAAAACTGCAAGAATCCTCCTCAAGGGCCCTTGGTTGGTCCTTGGGGAGTCGTTCCCATACATTTCAATCATGAAACCACTCAAACACCCATTAAAAACCTTTCTACCCATTTCCGACTCCTAAAAGTTAGTAAAAAGTCTAAGGCACACTTATATCCCTTTGAACCAACTTCCCAAATATTTTTTGACGTTTTGGTTCTTAAACCTTCTAAATGACCTATATTCATTAAAAATGGACTTAGAAACAGTGTTTAGACTTTATGAAACCTATGTTAGGATTTACCATGAGTCTTCGATTTTCAAGGTGTTACACTAGGTGAGAAATATATGGGTCTGACTTTCTTGTTGTACTATGTCCGTTCTTTTTTGATAGAGTTGACCATACAAATGGCATTAATTTTTCTTCCATCTATTAATGCAAGATTTTCTGCCCGAACTTGTATCCATTCAGCGTTACTCAGCTCAGCTTCCTATATAATACTTAGATATGGTATCTTTAGTTTAGAAAGTAGCACACCTTCATTACCATATACCAGAAAATAAGACGTAGACCCAGTAGAAGTTCTAAGTGTGGTACGATACCCCAACAATGCAAAGGATAGCTTTTCATTCCAATGTCTTTGATTATCGATCATCTTGCAAAGTATCCTCTTGATGTTCTTATTTTCAGCCTCAACATCTCTATTCATTTGTTGTATATATTTTGTATAATTTTGATGACTGATCTTGAACTTCTCACACAGTGATCTCATCATATCACTATTTAGGTTAATCCGTTGTGAGTGATGATTGACTCAGGATTCCCGTACCTACAAATAATATTATTTTTGAAAAAATCATTCACAACCTTCTTTCTCACCGATTTATGGGAGGTGAATTCCTAACGGGCCGGCATATTCAGGCCCAATACGTTGTTGTATTCCTGCAGATATTTCTCTTTCTAACCAAAAAATTACTAGTACACTTATTGTGATTCCTAATACAAGAGTCACAATAGGGACAAGCATCCATATGATCCCATAGACTTCTTTTAAGGATTCCAATTTGGAAAAAGAATTGATAGTCTCTATTTCTGTTGTATCAATTATCATTTCAACGATCAACTTCTCCCATAATGATATCTATGCTACCTAGTATTGTCATAATATCAGCCAATTTCATTCTTTTAACTAACTGAGGAAGAATTTGCAAATTTATAAAACCTGGTGGGCGAATTTTCCATCTCCAAGGAAAAACGCTCTGATCTCCTATCAGAAAAATCCCCAATTCTCCTTTTGGGGCTTCAACTCTCACATAAAGTTCTAGTTTCGACAATTCAAAAGTTGGAGAAGGCTTTTTACTAATAAACCGATATTCAAAATCATTCCATTCAGGATCTTTTAATCTGTCAAAACGTCGCAAATCTAAATTTTCGTAAGGCCCTCCTGGAATTCCTTCCAGAGCCTGTTGAATATTCTTTATGGATTCTGTCATTTCACCGATTCTTACTAAATTTGATGAAGTAGCCAACTGCAACAACAATGAATTTGTATCCATTAGATGCTGCTAGCACGATTAGAGCAATAACATACATGCCTCATGCTATGATTGGACAAGGTGAACTAGTGACATGGAGTTCTTAACATAGCGAATGCATTCTGTCTCAATAGTTAGACAAAAATATCCCAATCTCATAATCTTCTTTGATAATGTAAAATCATTCATGTGAGGGCTACATGTTCCTGCATGTAACTCTTCAACCAGCCTTCTAGCCTCTCCAACTTTGACAAATCTTAGCAACCCCAAGTCAGAACTCCTCCTATAAATGATTTCTCCACTTAAAAAGAATTGGGTTGCTAACCTTCAAATTTTACGCTTTGTATGTTTGTTGCATCTTTTGTATACTCACCGCTCTTCAAATATCCTCGAATGTCATTGTACCAAGGTTTACATCAGGTTATTCATCAACATGGTAACAATAAGCTGGTTGCTTATATATGTGGATGTAAACAGGATCAATATAATTATGATTAGGATGTTAAATCATGGAAGACAGAGTGGCTAAGGCGTATTCGAATTCATTTTGTATCTTTGGTACATGCTTGAATTTTGTTTTGATGAACATTTTGTGCATCCTATGCACACACTCAAAATATGGTAACAACTTCTGATATTTAGTTAACCAATCGCCTCGAACTTGATGAATCAATAGGTATAAATCCCCTATTATTAGTATTTCTTGGACATCCAAGTCAATCGCTCATCGGAGCCCCAATATGAAAGCTTCATATTCGGCATATTATTTGAACAATGAAATATTAGTTTCGCCAATACCGGATAATGTTGCCCGGTTGGTCCATCCAAATTTTTAGCTCCATCAATGAACATCCTCCATCCATAATGTTCTTCATAAATGTCTTATCCCAAAAAATCCACTTCTTCATCCGAAAAGTAAGTCTTCAATGGTCTGTAATCATCATCTAGAGTAATTTTTGCCATATGATCTGCTACGCCTGTGCTTTAAATGTTTTTTGTGTAACATACACTATGTCAAACTCTCTCAATAATATCTTCCATTTAGCATGTTTACCAATAGGGATGGGATTTTTAAAGATATACTTTAGTGGGTCCATCCATGAAATCATATATGTTGTGTGTGAGGAGAGATTGTGTCGCGGCTTCGGCGACCCAAGTTAGAGCACAACAAGTACGCTTCAATAGAGAGTATCGAGCTTTATATGATGTGAACTTGTTGGTCATATAATATATCACCTTCTCCTTCTTTTTTTCATTATGTTTCCCCAAAATGCAGCTGAAGGCATTATCCAATACTAATATGCATAACAACAATGGTCTTCCAGACACTGGTGGAACAAAGACTGGAGGATTGGATATATAGTCTTTGATTTTGTCAATTGCTTGCAGACATTCGTCTTCCCATTTCACCATATTGATCTTCTTTAACAGCTTGAAAATAGTCTTACAAATGACAGTAGATTGGGCTATGAAACTACTGATATAGTTAAGTAGTTCTAACAAACTCATTACCTCTTTTTACTCTTTGACAGAGATAGATCACGAATGGTTTTGATTCTCTATGGATCCAGTTCTATACCTCGGCGACTAACAATGAAACCCAAAATCTTTCTAGTAGGAATACCAAAGACATATTTTGCGGGATTCATCTTCAGATTATACCTGCGTAGTCTTTCAAAGAACTTTCGAAAGTCATCCAAATGATTTAAACTATTCTTTGACTTGATTATGATGTCATCCACATAAACTTCAATTTCCTTATGGATCATGTCATAAAACAAAAAAGTCATTGCCCTCATGTATGTAGCCCCAACATTTTGTAACCAAAAAGGCATTACCTTGTAGTTTTAGACACCGCAGGGTGTGATTAAGGGAGTTTTCTCAGCATCGTCCTTGTGCGTCTCAATTTGATGATAGCCAGCAAATCAATCCACAAATGATTGTGTTTCATACTTAGAAAATTTGTCAATTAGGATATGGCAATGGAAAATTATCCTTAGGACGAGCCTTGTTGAGATCTCGATAATCCATACAAACTCTAATCTTTCCGTCTTTCTTGGGCACTGGAACAACATTTGCAAGCCAGGTTGGATACTCTATCATTTGAAGGATTATAGCATCTAATTGCTTTGTACCTCTTCCTTGATTCTAAAACTCAACTCGGGCTTGTATTCAAAGGAGGACAGGCTGGATCAGTGGGCAGTCAATGGGCTACAATTGAAGTACTTAGCCTTGTCATGTCTGTATAGGACCATGCAAAAATATCCTTATTCTCCATAAGACACTTGGTATACTCTTTTTTGTCATATTCTCTCATATTGATGCTTACTCGGGTCTCTTCTGTCATCTCCGAATTTCCAAGATTAACACCTCTATTTTCACCATATTTGGATTGGGTTTCTCCTCAAATTCTTCAACCTTTATGATTAACTCTTTAGGGACCTCACTTTCTTTGACTTCTTCTAAGTCATTAATGTTAAGTTGTACAATCTCATTATATGTCATAGTCTCATATTCAACATTTTTATAATAGATTTTTGATGGGATAAGGAATAACACACAAATAAATATAAGATATTAAACGATGGGAAAAGAACTTTATTGATAAAAAACTAAGGAATTGCATAAAGATAGCATTTGAAAACAATAATAGAGAAATGGAATTTAAAAGTCGTGCATCGAAAACTCTTTTTATATATGTATATTATTTATTTTATTTTATTTTCAAAAGAAAACTTGATAGAAAATTAAAGTTACCCAGATACCCGACAAGGTCTTGATGCAGTTGAGGTTCGTTGCAAACTTTCCATTCCTATTTGGTCAAAGAAAAACCCTTCATGTCTTCTAAAAGCTCATCAATAATACCGCATATGAAACCTGCTAATCGAAATGATTGATTTAACGGTGGTATGGGTTTCTTTAAGGGATAATAGTACCCATCTCTAGGTGGTTGACAATCGATCCACTCCTCAGTAGTGTAATCATATCTCAGGACAAAAATGGTTGAATGACGAATAGGTTGTATAGGTTTGACTATTCCTTGTAATTCAACTCCCAAACAAAACCATTATATCTATGATCTTCTGTCGAAACCACGGTTGCACCTCAATGTTTCCTACAAGATCCACTATATGGTACATCCCACTATCCATATATTCTCTTCCTTCGATAGCGTATACATGATTTCCTATTTCTTCGTGGACTATAACCTCTTCATAATCCTATTCAATCTTCAAGCATTAGTGAAGAGTTCAGGGAACCGCTCTAGCCATATGAGTCTACGGACGACCCAACAATAAGCTATATAAGGAGGGAATGCCCCCAATATAGGGAGAGCTATTTTGAAAGTAGCATGACTGATGAGCATGTCCAAGGTTATTTCCTCAATAGTACCCCTCTGAGAGCTATCAACTACTCTTAAATTCATCTTCTAGGTTTGAACTTTTGCCCTGTCCACGCCCAACCTTGTAAATGTGCTTAGAGGGCAAATATTCAAACTCGAGCCTGAATCAAGCAATGCTTTGGTGATCACCTTGTCTTGATACTAAGTAGAAATGTACAAAGCCTTATTGTGGGCTGTTCCTTCAAGGGGAAACTCATCTTTGTGAAAAGATATTTTGTAGGCCTCAATAACCTACCTAACCATTTGGGGTACCACTCCATGAGTGCTGCTAGATCGGACATATGCTTCACCCAGGACATTCAAAAGAGCATTCTGATGAGTTTTTGAATATTGTAGCAATACCAGGGCTGATATTTTGGATAGCGTTTTACTCAATTTTTCAATGACAGAGTACTCTTTAACATGCACCTTCTTCGAAATACCCTGTCCTTTAAACTCTACAATTGGTGCCTTGGATTTGGTAAAATTTCCCAAAACCAAATTTCAAAAGTGTAAATTCTTCCGAATTTGGTCACTCCTGCTACAGTGTATGCTTCTTCCACTTTTTTCTTTCCTTTTCTGTAATCCCAAGGAACATCATGTGTATCATATTGGATTGGAGGAGGCTCTCTACAAACAGTGGGCACATCGACCTCAACCTCAAACGAGGCACGTCTTTGTACTATTATTGGCTCTTGGTCGGTGGAAATCATTGCTTATTATACCTCGAGGGCCCATTTAGATTCCTCCGAATCCTTGACATCACCAACTTCTACCATGTTGACCTGATTGGTAGGAAGCGAGTTATTTGCAACATTTGGTGTATGATCCTTTAGTTGGATGACCTTAATGTCAATCAGCATTTGAACCTTATCCTTTAGAGCTCTATAAACTTCGGTAATGTAAAACCTTCATCCAAGGATAATAGGCACAGATCTTGTTAGGGTCGTAAATTTACAGGCAATGCAAGAATTAGGTGAGATAGCCAGCCTACTTCAGCTTCTCATAAAGTTGGGCTATAGGTTAAACTAGAGGGGTATAATTTTTTGTAGGTCTTTGATACTCTCAAATTACATCTCCCCAAAAGAAGTATAAGCGGTCGTAATCAAGTAGAGAACCGAACTAGTAGCTTGAGGTCGATCCTACGAGGTAAATGATTTAGACTTAACTTCAATTCACAATTACATCTATTTAGACAATCTCTTTCCAAAAATAAGTAATTAATGGGGGTTTTTATGAAACAACTTCCATAATCAATCTAAGTTAACAAGTATGAAAAGTAAATATTGAGTTTTCATCAAGTTGTGAGACTAACTAGGGTATATGTGTTCTCCATAGGTCCGTAACGTCGTATTCCTTGCAATAGCAATTCTTCCCTAGTGTTTTGCATGTAAAGTGGTAAATTATGCATCTCTAAATCCTTCGTCCGACATCTAAAGAATTTCACCACGTACCTTGGTCCGGCTACGTGTGTACAAACTACTAACCCTTACATTTACCTCATATTAGACATCATAATCGATGTATCGCTTAGTTATTACTTTGCACCAATCGAAACTAGCCTATTAGATAGTATCACACTAAATCTATATTGATAATACTTTTCTTATTCCTACCTCCTTGGTCTGGCAAGTAGCAACAAGGTGAGATCTAATGTGTGCACTCATTAAAAAGACTTCTAAGTGAAATAATTATCAATACATGCAAGAACCTATTTGAGAATTGCTTATTTGCTAGGTTTACTTTGTTAATTACCCATGGTTCCCACAACCCTAGTTGTGGATTTAGTTACCTATGCAAGCAAGATAAAAATTCATGGTTTTAAGAAAGAATTCATGAACTTACTTAACAATAAGATGTAAATCAGAAATTCATTTGAAAACTGTAAAAAAAAATCCTTTAACAAGAATCCAGAAATTGATTAATTGCTAAAAGTTTGCAACCAACAATATCCAAAACAAAATAGAACAATACCAAAAGTACCGAACTCCCAAAAATGAGGTTTTAATCCCCTATTTATAGAAAACGTAGTCCTAAATAAAAAGTAATTGAAATAAGCAAAGTTTTGCCCTGAAATGCGGCTTCAATCGACGACATCATTGACTGATCGTTGATAGAACGACGGTCCGTTGACTGTCTGCTTCAGTCCATACTTGGAATAATTTTTCTTCACCGGCTAGCAGCTTCTCTAAATCAAATGACGGACTAACAGTACGGTCAGTCGATCCATCTACGCCTCGTCGATTCTCCTCCGTCGTTCCACACTTTGAACCTTGAAGAATTTAGTACTGGAACCTTCTCTGAACCAATCAACGGTTCACCAGTACAGTCCGTCAATCAATCGACGCACCGTCGTTTACACTCATTGTTTGAAACATAGTAAGATTTCCCCTATATTCTCCTTTAGCCTTGAACTGCCATCGACGGTCACCACCTACAGTCCGTCAATGAGACGACGGGCCATCGATGGCCTTCATAGGTTGCAAATCTGCACTTTTTCTAGCTGCCTTATGAATTTTCAACCTGGACATCTTTCCTGCAAAACAAGACACAAAACTTGTTAAAACTACTAGAAAAAGGCTCTAGACACACACAACTCTTAAGCATAATGCGTTGAAAATAGCGTGTTACCACGATATATTAACACCCTCAACTTAAATTTGTTGTTTGTCCTCAAGCGACGCATAATGACTCAAAACGACATTTGTTCAAAAGTATACACTTTTAAGCTCTAGAAATCACATGGCTATCAACCCGAAGTATTTCTTTGATTTAATGTAGTCTCACTCTCTTAGGTTCAACATGCTAACTCATGCGGATCACATCATGCCACAAACTCACCATGCCTTGACACCTCTACCATTTTGCCTCTTACCAAGATACCAAGTTTCTAATACCGCAACTAGTAGCCTCACTTCAAAAAAATCCTCATTTTTCACACAGTGATTATGAATTTGGGTACAAGGATTGTTGTTCCATACTCACGCTCAAGAACAAGTTCAAATACAATTAGTATCCTTCGCCATAGGCTTGCCCTTATTTTCACTGCTTAGGTTCACCAAACTAGAATCTAGGATCAGGGTAGGACTTTCTTGGATCGTAACATAGGCTCAAGGTCAGGTGTAGTACACTTGGGAACATTTTTAGTGACTTTTTCCCTCCCTGACATTACGCTAAGTTTCCTACCTCATTTCATTTCCTCTTGATACCCTATTTTTCTTCTCCTTTGTTCTTTGCATTGCTCCCTTTTTCGATGCGACTTTCACTTATTTTGCATCATTTATTATTAAACTTCCATTCTTTCATTGTCTTTTATTTTTATTTGCTTTTTCAATCAATTTATAATATCTCAAAATAACATATTTTGCTCACTTAGGATTTTCTTTTCAACATCCAACTCTTTCATACCCATTTTTGGGTCCTCATTCATAATAGTCACCCTCAACTCATGGTTGGTCCATGAGTTAAGGTGCACAATACCGTAAGTCGGGTCTGGGCCAAGACGAGCTCACTTGATGCATTAGCCACCATCAACTTAGGCTTTTGGCCTAAGTTGAGCTACGCATGTCGAAGGAGGGACTGGGGCAAAAAGCATTAGACCCTCGGAAAAGGATTGGTGAGAAATCTTTTTTTGTCTATTCCAAGCTCAACATATTTGGATAAAAAGGTACAATTTATTCATTTGGTTATCCTCTTTTAGGACAAATATTGGCTATTGTGAACAAGGTCCTATCGTCACTTCCTAGCTTCTAACACAAATTCCCTTAGCAGAACTATCCGGGCAAGTTCTAGTTAGGTACAACCTGTTGAACACTCAAATCTCCTCACACTCTCTTCAAACCTCATTACACTATCAAATTATCAGCTTTCCTAGTTTAGGTATTAGTTGAAGGTCATGCAGTGGGTGCCTATCTATGTCAAGCTTAGAGTCAACACATTCAACTTGTTTTCACACATACATGCAAGAACTATCAAGGAAGGGGTATCATTTTGTCAGCCATCATGCTTCATTTTTCATGCTTTTATACCTTGTACAAATGATGACATACCAATTCAAAAAAAAATAGACAGTCTCTTGTGGAAAAAGAACACAGGCAAGAAAACACCAAAAGAGAATTATGAGTTGGGTTACTCAGACTTCACCCTAGCACTCACTTTCCATTTACCCCACCCTCAACAAAAAAAACCTGCAATTATCCCCAATGAAATAAAATCAAAAGAATAGGGTGGTAGGTGAAGCAAACATGTGGTGCATAGCGCCGAAGAACTATCTACATGTGGGTGGGTCTGGTTTACCAGAACCCACAAGATCAACACTTTGGTCACCCTCAGTAGTGCCCACTGCAACCTCCGCACCATCAGTAGTGCTCCTATCATCAACCATCGGTACAAAACTAGATGCTCCAGCCACCATCTCTAGTTCTCTCGGCTGGCGTACTTCCTCATCAACCAAAGAAGACCTGCTAGCCTGCTCAAGCTCTGAACTCTCTCTGCTTCTCGCACGGGCCTCATCAACAGCCTTAATAGAATGGCTGGAGCGGTGCCTCTTATCACGACCTCGATGCACAGGCTGAGGCTCACCAGGGCCTTTGAATAAGGCATCTAGAACAGTTTCCCCTTCTAGCTCAATGGGAGCATCTCTAGCTCAGTCCCCCTCATCTCTAAGATGGAATCCAGATCAGATCGCAAACTAGAAACCGCATCTTGAAGAGTAGTGAGGTCTACGGTAAGGGTTGGTTGTGCTAGCACACGCAACTTGAAGGCGTTGGTGAACCACCTGAATTTTCTGCTCGGTCTGCTGGTTCACCCTCTTCTCTATTCGGTCCTCAGCAATGGATTTTTGCTATCGAAAGTTACATGTAGTGGAGAAGGGTGTCCATCAGGGTCTCTAACTTCTGGACCCGTGCTAGAGGGACCAGTGCTGCAGTTGGGGGCGTAGATCTCAATGAGTTGGGGGCCAAACTGGCGGCATGGGTGAATTAGTCGGGGTGGTATCAACAGGCTCTGAAGTAGCAGGGCCAGCCCCTTTATCGAACTCCACAGTGTCCTCCAAGTTCTCACTTAATGGAGGCATCTCAATCCTAGGCCCTCTACTATCCCTGTCAGGTTGCGGAGTGTGTCAAAGTGCCAAATTGGCACTCCGACATCCGTGCTAGTTGAAAAGTAAGATAAGCAAATGGGTAAGTGGTAGAGGTTTTGAAGTCCCTCTCATGAATCACTAATATTAGCACTCGAGCAAAGTCAATCTCTAGTCCTACTACCAAAGCTGCTACCAACGCCTCCACATCCCATGTGACAACATTATCCTCTTGTGTGGACGATAACATGTGCCTGGCCAGTAGCCAAAAGAACTTTGCTGCAAAAGTGAGGGTAGCCTTCTTGATCAGCCCTCGGGGGTCTATCACCCAATCTTCCCTCTCACCATCAGTCGTCAGGTATTGGGACAATCACTTCTTCGTTGCCTCTCAGTGTTCAGCACTCCAACCAAACTCACCAATCTGTACCACCTACCACCTATAGTTAAATTCACTAGTATTTTGTGTCACATGTGGGCTAGTGGCGGGGCCGTATAAGAAAAAGCGGATGGTAGCCTCAGAGATATCAACCCGGCAGCCTCGGAATAGTGTAGATGTAGGAGGATCCTATTTGGCAGGTCTCGCCCTCCTGTCTAGGGACCCTCATAGTGTAGTTATGTAGGAAACGTAGAACTCTCTGACTATCTCCTCACAGTAGGTCCCCAGACTCCGAGCCATCCATTCAAACTTATGCAAGTTAAACCATTTGTGCACCTCGGGGACCTTGTGCAAACTCCTTGTGAGAAATCGACGCTCCGCTGTCACCAATTGGGTCATAACCCCCTTTTCATTCAACATTTTTGCATCCCTGTACACCTGGTATTGACCATCTACGAACCATCGGTTTGGTTCCTCAGCAATAGGTGTGGGATTATCTACTCGGGGTGGAGGTTCAGAAGCTAAGATAGAAGCCTCATCAGACGAGGCTTGGTGGTCTTGGCCCTCTGACCCAATGACTTCATGAGAGGTGGAATCAGAAGTAGTGGCCTTTTGTGACCCAGAAGATTGGGCCAACCCGAAGGCGGAATTAGATTTCGAGCTAGATGTTGAGCCTCCTTCAGAACTAGAAGCAGCCCCGGATGGTGAACCGGTCAGTGTGCGCTCCTCATCAGACTAGGAGGTAGTGACTACGCCGAGAACCACCTTCCGAGGGTACCTCTACTTACTCGTGTTATTACAGTTGGCGTTTTGGAGCCTGGAGAGACATATGTCGGGTTTTGCTCGGTGTCAGACTCTATAATCATCTGACGAGATAGGGCAACCGAATTGGATTTGCCCTTTTTTGAGTAGACGATATCCTTTTTGGGTGCCATTGGTACCTACAGAGTAATTGTTCAACTCAGCCTTATTACACACTTGAAACACACCAAGCAAAGACAATCTGAAAAATAAAAAACACAGTTCTATGCTGAAAATTCAAATTGACGGACACCATCGATGGTCCATCGATGGAACCCGTCCTCTGACACTTAGAGTTATTCGAGTTAGAAAAAAAGTCTGACTTCTCAGATAGAAACAACGGACGTGTAGAACGGTCCGTCGATTAGTCGACGGACCGTAGTATACTCCATCGTCTAACACTTAGATTTATTTTAGAAGTTAGTGAAAATAGGTTCTCTGAAAGAAACGACGAATGTGAAAAGGTACCGTTGATCAATCGATGGACCGTAATCCACTTCCATCGTTTAAGATTTAGACATTTTTATATTGATGCAGACGATGGACTCCATCGATGGCATGTTGATCAAACGACATTCCATAGACATACCTATGAATGTCTTGTATGTAGTGTGATAGGCCCACAAAGCATCATCTAGACTCCTTGACCAATCCGTTTTATTAGCATTTAACGTTTTCACTAGAATTTGCTTGATCTCACGATTGGACACATCAACTTGCCCGCTAATCAATGGATGGTAAGGAATAGCCACATTATGGCAAACACCATACTTCTCGAAAAGCCCTTTGAACAATTTATTACAGAAGTGAGAGCCACCATCACTAATAATGGCCTTAGGTGTGCCAACTCTAGAGAAGATATTCTTTTTCAAGAAGGCGGTGACACTCTTTTCTTCATTGTTATGAAGCGCAGTTGTTTCCACCCATTTTGACACATAGTCGACCGCCAAAATTATATACTTAATCCCATGAGAACTCACAAATAGGCCCATTAAATAAATGCCCCATACATCAAATAACTTAATCACCAGAATAGGATTTAAGGGGATTTCTTGCTTCTTCAAAATTCCTCCATCTCGTTGGCATTGATCACATGATTTGGCAAACTCGTGAGAATCTTGGTGAATGGTTAGCCAATAGTACCCGCACTGCAAGATTTTATGTGCAGTTGGAATACCACAATGGTGTCCACCCACAGGCGAGGAGTAACATGCCTCCAAAACACTCAACATCTCAACCTTCAGTACACAACGGGAAATAATCCCATTAGCACAACTCTGGTATAAGTAAGGATCATCCCAAAAGAAATTTTTTCACATAATACATGAACTTCTTCCTCTGATAGAAAGTCAAGTCCAACAGAACAAAGTCACTCGCCAGATAGTTCGCAAAGACTATGAACCATGGGATCAAATCCTAAGAGGCAGCCAATACATGTTCATCTAGGAATGCATCATCAATTTCCGCATTTTCACCTAACTCCCGCGTAGCTTCATCTTTCAATATACACAAGTGACCGGCAACTTGATTCTTAGTCCATTTTCTATCTTTAACCTCAAAATCAAACTTTTGTAACAATAGTACCCATCGGATCAACCTTGGCCTCGCAACCTTCTTAGCAATCAAATACCTCAAAGCGAAATGGTCAGCATACTATGTAGTTATTCTGAGCTTCATTTAGAGCTTTACTGGCATAGTAAATTGGATAAAGGATTTTATCCCTTCTTTGTCCCAATACCACACCAAGTGCAAATCCACTAGCATCACACATCACCTCAAATGGCTCACTCCAATCTGGTGAAATAAATATGGGTGTGGACACCAACTTCTCCTTCAACTCTCCGAATGCTTTCAGACAGGATTCATCAAAATAGAAATTACATTCCTTCTCTAGAAGTTTGCACAAAGAGTGCAATTTTTGAGAAATCCTAATAAACCTCCGGTAAAAGTCAACATGTCCAAGAAAATTTCTAATACCTTTTACAGAAATGGGTGGAGGAAGCTTCTCTATCACTTCCACATTAGATCAATCAACATCTATCCCCTTCTCCGAGATGTGATGTTCCAACACTATACCTTTCTTCACCAAAAAATGGCATTTTTCCCAATTAACTACCAAATTACAATCTTCACATCTTTTGAGCACCTCAGCCAAATTACTCAAACACCGATCAAAGGAGTCACCAACCACAGAAAAATCATCCATGAACACCTCATTAGTGTCGTCCACCATGTCACAAAATATCGATATCATAAAATGCTGGAAGGTGACCATTGCATTGCATAACCCAAACGCATCCTTCTGAAATAAAAAGTCCCATTAGGGCAAGTGAAAGTGGTCTTTTCTTGATCCTCAAGGACAATAGAGATTTGATTGTACCCCGAATAGTCATCAAGAAAACAATACTACCCTTTGTCTGCGAGTTTGTCCAACATCTGATCCATAAATAGCATGGGGAAATGGTCCTTCTCAGTCCAAGCATTCAACTTACGATAGTCCATGCAAACTCTCCATACAATAATTGGCCACATCGAAACAAACTCGCTCTTATCATGAGGTACAACTGTCATCCCACCCTTTTAAGGCACGCACTGTCCGGCTTCCAACCACTTAATGATCTCCTTTTTCACTACCTATTGCATGGGTGGATTCAACCTTCTTTGGTGATCAATGCGTGGATTGTGATATGGCATGAGTTTGATTTTGTGGAAACAAATGCCGGGGGGAGATCCCAATAAGCCCTTTACTTGTCGCTCATTCAAATTTGCTTCCATTATCACCGACAAAGTGTCATCTCTACCCAAGAACACATACCACAGATGAGGTGGTAGAGCCGTAAGCTCTAATATTGGGGCCTCCTCAATAGATAGTTTTGCGGGTGGAGACTCGCGATGCTTCATGTCTAACTTTAGTTTCTTCAGTTTTGATTGATATTCGTTTCTTCAAGTGCATCCACCAAAAAACCATACTCTTCAATACCATCACTATCAAAATGCATAATCACTGCCGCTAGTGCCTCGACACCTAGTCGCTCCTCGATTTGCACTTTCGATACACTCTCCACCTGCTGGATATAGCAAATACCATTTGGAGCTCACCACTCTAATTCATGGACCTACAAATATTGAAAGTTACTTCTTCATAATTCAACTTAAACTTCATCTGTCCCTTTTCCATATCAATCAGTGCATGCCCTATGGCAAGGAATGGTTTCCCACGAATAATAGGAACCTCAAAGTTAACCTCACAGTCACGAATCACAAAATCGACCGAAAATATAAATGACTCCACTTTCACAAGCACGTCATGGAGTATACCAATGGTCCTCTTCACAGTTCGATCGACCATCAGTAATCGCACCGTAGTAGGATTTGGGTCACCCAAGCTTAACTTCTTTTAAATTGACATAGGCATGAGATTTATGCTCGCACCAAGATCACATAGTGCCTTAGCATAGTGTAGTAACCCTATAGTACATGGGATAGTGAAGGCATCCAGATCTTTCTTTTTTTGCACAAGAGACTTTGTAGCAATAGCACTACAACATCCTCAAAACTCACCGATCTCTTCTTAGTCACCATATCCTTTATAAACTTACCATAACTGGCATTTGTTCCAAACCTTCTATCAAAGGGACATTGATGGAAAGTTGTTAGTGATAAATTGGATGTATTTACCATCTTCAGTCTTCTTCACTAATCTCTGAGGAAATGGTGGTGGAGGACTAGGAACGGGGACCACTTTCTGAGATATTTCTGCTTCTTTCGTCGTTTTGTCCACCAACTCTCCACTAGCTTCTACTACCTCTTTGTCTTTTCTTTTATCACCTTTTGCTACGGGCGGCATGGGTGGATCAATAGTTTGATTACCCCCTCGAGTAGTGACTTTCATGCAATGCCCGTCATTTTTAGGATTCTAGATAGTGTTACTAGGAAGAATGCCAGGTTGGCGTGCATTCACAATCGTGACAATTGAGCCATTTGTAACTCAAGATGCATGTTAGCTAGGTCACCTCTCATCTCCTTGACATTCTCATCGCTAGCATCAAACCTCCTCATCATCTTCTACATCATATCCTCAACTCGTGTCATACTAATTCCACCGTCCCTAGGAGCAACTTTACGATTTTGAGGGGGAACATAGGGCCCACTCCGATCATTTTTGTTACAATAGTTATCGCGGTTAAAGTTATCATCACGGTTGTAATTCCCATCTCAGACATATTGACACTCTCGGTTATAGTTACCATAGTTTCAACCTTGGTTTCCATGACCTTGGAGCCAATTCTCCTGATTGGAGCCTTGGGCGTTTGGTCGAAAACCCTTCGTTTGATCATACAATGCATAGTCATCCTCATCATAATAATACTCATCTACCAGCGGTGGCCGTTTGGTCAATAGTTCACCGCGTTTACCTTCTCTGCACCTCCACTCGCATGTTTCAAGACCAACCCAAGCTCAATTTTCATATGTGCCAACTCTTCACGCATGTCATCTGCTGTTGGGTTTTTTGTAGCTTGTATCCAAAGGTGTCTCCCAGTATCCGACTCTCTAGTGTTCCAAGACTTGTTGTTGCGAGATATCTTCTCCAATTTCTCTGTAATCTAAGCATAGTACATTCCCAATAAGAGCCACCAATAATAGAGTCTAGCACTGCTTTATCTATCAGTGACTCATCGTCCATGCGGTGGTTTGGGACACCTCTCACGAATGCAGTAAATCTATCCTAAGAGCTACTCAATGACTCTCCAGATAATGTCACAAAGTTGTTCAACTTATCCTTGTGATTGAGATTTTTGGACATTGGGTAGTACCTTGCTAAGAACACATCTCTCAATTGATCCCAAGTGTAGATGGAATTGTAGGGTAGCTCAGTAAACCATATAGTGGCATCTCCTGTCAGTGATAGAGGAAATACTCGGAACCCAATCACATTCATATCCAAGTTTTGTCTACCCACACAACTTTTGCATACAGACCCCAGTTTAGCTATATGGGCATGTGGGTCCTCCGATGGCAGTCCCGAAAATTAACCTCTCGCAATGAGCATCTGCATTAAGCTACTTGTCACCACAAATGTATGCTCAGTTGGCAGAAGGGGTAGGACAAGAGGTCCATCGGAATCTAAAATGTTCATGTTACCCCTATTGTAATACTGAAGTTGTAGGGCTGCTGGAGGTTCTAGTCTCACAACCTCTCTCAGTTGGTTCTATGCCTTATTGTGTGCCTCAACTTGTAATGGAGGTTGCCGGTCTACTCCATCACCCTGATTGGCTGGGATCTATTGCTTTTTCATCCTTCTCAATGTGCAGTTATGTTCTGGATCGAATGGAGTGAGTGGTTCTCCTCGTCATCGTGTACTTGGCATACAGTAGAGTTACATCTAAAAGAAACAAAAAGAAAAAGAAAAAGTAAAATCAGGAAACCATTGACTAATTTCAAAAACATAATTAAAGTTAATCTAAAAGCAAGATTACCTAGCAACGGCGGCAAAATTTACGCTCAAATTACACCTCCCTAAAGAAGTATAAGCGATCGTAATCAAGTTGAGAACCCAACTAACAAGTTGGGATCGATCTAACAAGGAAAATGGTTTAGACTTAACTTCAATTCACATTCACGTCTACTTAGACAAAGTCTTTCCAAAAACAATTAATTAATTGGGGGGGGTTTATGAAACAAGTTCCTTAATCAATCTAAGTTAACACGTAAGCAAAGTAAATATTGAGTTTCTATCCGGTTATGAGACTAACTACGGTACATAAGTTCCCCACAGGTGTATAACGTCGTATTCCTAGCAATAGCAATTCCTCCCTAGTGTTTTGCATGTAAAGTGGTAAGTTATGTATCTCTAAATCCTTGGTCCCACATCTAAAAAAATTCACCCCGTACCTTTGCCTCATATTAGACAGCATAATTGATGTATGACTTAGTTACTTTGCACAAATCGACACTAGCCTATTAGATAGTATCACCTTAAATTTATGTTGATAATTCTTTTTTTATTCCTACCTTCTTGGTACGGCAAGTAGCAACAAGGCGAAATCTAACGCGTGCACTCATTAAAAAGACTTCTAAACCAAAGAATTATCAAAACATGTAAGAACCTATTTGAGAATTACTTATTTGCTAGGTTTACTTTGTTAATTACCCATGTTTCCCTCAACCCTAGTTGTGGATTTAGTTACCCATTCAAGCAAGATCACAATTCATGGTTTTTAAGAAAGAATTCATCAACTTACTTAACGATAAGAAGAAACTCAAAAATTCAACTTAAAAATTGCAAGAAAAATCCTTCAACAAGAATTCATAAATCGATTAATTGCTAAAAGTTTGCAACCAACAATCTCCAACGCAAAATAAAATAATACCAAAAGTATCTAACCCCCAAAAACGAGGTTTTAATCCCCTATTTATAGAAAACATAGTCCTAAATAAAAATAAATGAAATAAGAAAAGTTTTGTCCAAAAACACGGATTCAAACGAAGATCTCACTGCAGAACCGTCAATGGAACGACGATTCATCGATTTCCTCGTCAGTCCATACTTGGAATAATTTTTGTTCACTGGCCAACACCTTCTCTAAATCAAATGACGGACCAGCAATACGGTCCGTCGATTCATCTACACCCCATTGATGCTCTTCAGTCGTTCCATACTTAGAATCTTGAAAAAGTCAGGTACTAGAACCTTCACTGAACCAATTGATAGTTCACCAGTACGGTCCGTTGATCAATATAAGGATCGTCGTTTACTCTCGTGGTTCTACACTTAGTCAAATCTCCCTGATCTTCTCCTTTAGCCTTGAACTAACATCGACTGTCAACACCTACTGTCCATCGTTGGCCTTCGTAGGTCGCAAATCTGCACTTTTTTCTATATGCCTTGTGCCTTTTCAAACTTGGACATCTTTCCTGAAAAACAAGACATAAAACACGTTAAAACTACAACAAAAGGGCTCTAGGAACACACAACTCTTGACCAAAATTCATTGAAAACACCGTGTGACCACGGTAGATTAGTCTTTTTTCATAAGAAGGTCTGTTTCGATAGTTTTGTGTTAAAGTGGGTGGTGGAGTTTGGAAGTATGTTAGCTGGAATTATAGATAGGACATGAATCTTGCTAATACTGAGGAGGAGTATTTTTGTAAGAAAGTGGCATGGGTTGGGGAGATATAGCTTGTGGAGTTGAGGGATATAGTCTAGATTGATAATAGTGCCATTTTTTAACCCTTCCTCAATTCTTTGTCCAAATTTGATAATTTCAGCAAAACTCTTCTAAGCCACCAACATTATCCTGTCATAATATTGTGGCTCTTGGGCATTGACGAAATAGTCTTTCATCTGAGATTTATCCATCAGAGGTCTGGCCCTAGCCGCCTCAGACCTCCATCTTGTGGTGTAGCCCCTGAAGGATTCACTGGGTTTTTTCTTCAAACCTTGGATATAAAATCAATCAAGAGCATTTTCTACGATAAAGCCAAACATGTTCATAAAATCAGTTTCCATGTCCACCCACTCAACCCATTTTCGAGGGTCTTGTTCAATATACCAGGATAGAGCCTCCACAGTGAGACTCCTCAAAAACAACTTCATGAGTATCTTCTAATCTCTCCCCACCCTTACAAGCTTGTCGCACTACGTTCGCAGGTGGGATTTGGGATCTCCAATGTCATTAAACATTTCAATCTTTGGAAGCTTGTATCCTTCAGGCAATTCTACATCGGGGTACATGCACAAATCATCATCGCTCAATCCTCCTAAGCTCTTGCTCCCTTCCACATGCTGCACCATGTTGGCAAGGCTATCTAATCTCTCGATCAGGGTTTCTATTAGAATTTCCTTTTGGGAGGATTCTGATCCATGGTGGTCATGGATCACAGGAGCGGTTTCCACATATATGGGATAGAAGTTATTGTTTCTAAGAGTGTGTGAAGAGTTTGCATTTGGAATTGTTTCTGGAATGGTTTTCTTAGTTTGTTGATGGTAGTGGTAAAAAGGGATTTGAGTATTTTGGGCGTGAAGTGATGGGATAATATTTGGATGAGTGAGTTCGGATCAGGATATATTGATTGAGTATTGTGTGGTATGGTTGTTTGGCTAGTTTGAGGAGGATTGTCTATATTTTCTCCAAACTAAGTATCGAGAGAGATAGACGACTTTACCAAATCGCACATATGTACTACCTCTTCTTCCAATTCCAAAATTTTACGTTCAAGTCTCAGGACAAGATCACTTGGAATTTTCCCTTCCTCATATGTTTCTGCCCTTTCGTTGGTGTTGTTGTTATCAACCATTTTAACCTTATCTATACAGCTTTGTTTTTGTGGAGGAGAAGGAAGGGTCCCTTTTGATCGTGTATGTGCCAGAATGAAGGACAGATGAACCTTAGTAATAGGGAAAACAATAGAATCAACAGAGAACGATGTGAGGGGATTAATACAATATAATAATAACAATACTTTGTTAGAAATATGCGCTCTAAAATGCAAGGAGTCTCGTTGAGCCAGAGGTAGGCCTAACACAACACATAGGTGATGCATAATATAAAATTTAAGCCTTATTTTCCAATAGGAGTTTAGAGTTAGAGAAATAAAAAACAATCTTCATATATTGAATGATTTCAAATTATTACATCAGACTAAAGCAAAACTAGAAATAAGCTAGAGGGCTAGGGATAACATGGAAAAAAGAATTCTAAGAAACTTCAGTCAATGTTGGTCACCAATGTTACTCATAATTTGCTGCCTCATTTCTCTGGTGATATCATAATTGTTGTTGAGAAGGTTGTGAGCCCATCTTCTTTCCCTTTCATTGCCAAAACTTGGAAGACCTTCCTCGCTTAAATCAGCATGTTATGCGTCCTCCAGAAGCCACACGTATATTCAGGTGTGCAGAAGGGTCGATGCTCTTGAACATTGATAGTTACCACCCTTTCCCATCTTCCTAGTATGGTGTTCACTTGCGGTATTTCTGGCCCAAAGTCATATCCATGGTGGCCTATATGGGATCGCAGAGGTATCATTTGAATTTGTTCGAATTGTTGGAGGACTCGGAGTGGTACAGATGGTTGCACATAGTTCAAACCAATAAGCTAGATAAAGTAGAGCTCATTACCCCTTAAAATGACATGATGAGGCTTTAACCAATAATTCTTCCATTGGATTTCAATGGTTGAGCGCTCTCTGAAATACGTGAACCAGTTTTTCATTCCTACAAGGGAAATAAAATATGTCATCCTTGAGGAATGAGTGATAATTTTATTCCCCGTGGTCCCTCTAATAATTTCTACCTTATTGTCACTTTGGTAGAAGTGTTCAATAGCCTAAAGTTGCAACAGAAAATTACGCCCCTCGAAGTACCTTTTGCCTTAGTGCAGTAAATGCTCTTAGAATTTCCGAAAGTATCATGGGACTATGGTCTTCCCACATCGAGCCAACATACGGACCACATAACATAAGCTTGTGTGGATTTTTTCCCTTTCCATAGGGAAAACCAATGAGCCTAATAATGTAACGACGAATGTGTTAAGGCGGTATCTTTCCCATTTTGCAGGGGAGCAAGCAAATTCTAAGAGTTCCTCGTCTCAAAAACGTGAATACAGGAATTCTAAAGAAATTCATCCCACTTTCAGACAAAGTAAATTTGGATCATGATGCAGGCCGATTCGTTTCAAAAAGAACCTTGGCGTTGGCTTGTGTGGCACAATCATTTCAGGTTCTTTGTATGGGAGACCCAGAAACCCACCAATATCATCAATTGTTGGGGTTAGATCAAAGTCCTTGAATTTGAAAACTAACCTCTTAGAGTCCCAAAATTTCAACAATGCCTTGATCAGGTGAAGATCTGACCAGATGGATATCAGAGCGGTAAGGCCACCTAGCAGGTCATTTGCCTCTAACTCTCGGTTTCTCTAAATATCCTTCCACCAAACCTTCAGGGTAGGATTGTTTGTTGGGGAAATGAGGATAGGCCATGACTCTACAAACAAAACAACAAACGACTTTAAACTCCATTTTGACAAAGTTGGCTTTGATTTAACTATTATGATCACATTCACACGTAAATATGCAATTTGTCTAAATTGTGTTGCAACCCATAAGACGATAGGGTGACTACTAATTATGTGGATTGACACCAAGTGTCAAACCACCTAGAGCTTATGCAGCATGTATGACCTAACTAGGACTTCTAAAAGTTAGTTTGACGCGGACTTGAAAGGAATTTTATGCGAGAAGGCTCGTGGTTTTCCGATAATAAAACTATTTGTTCTATCCACAAATATGTCGAATCTCTATAATAGGTATTTTAAGAAAAGTGAAGTAGTTGTGAGAGGTGCAAATGCACAACATCACAGTAAAAAAAAAGAAGAGGGTCCCAATTGGGGCAAGTATGAGCGGAATGTTAGTTCTCAAAACAGTAACATTTAGTATTTAGGTGGAAAGAAGTAATGCATAGGCAATTTATAAAAGCGATAATAAATAAATACATACATGCATAAGTAAAGGGAAGTAAACATATAAACATATTGGAGAATCACACAAATAAGGAAAGAAGGTATGTGATTAAGCATGCAAGTAAGCAAATAAGAAAAAGGAAAAGGGTGAAACATGACAATAAACAAATAAGGAAGAGGGAAAGGAGAGGAACGTGGAAAGTATAATATATAGGGAAAGCAAGTATTCAAGGAAAGCAAATAACAATTTAGCATGGTAATACCAAACAAACAATGAAGTGACTTAATACAGTAAGCCCCACATACAGCATGAAACATGTAATGGTAAGAAATTAATATCTCCAGCATAGTCGTCTTTCTGTCGCACCCCTTTTTTTCTCAAAACAGACATGATGCACAACCTAACAACTCTTTTGAGATTTTTGAATTTGAAGAGTCACCACCTAACAAATTAAGACGCGTTAGGGCACCTATCTAACCTATCTAAATCTAACTAAGGTCAACAAATCAAAGATCAGGGTAACGATTTAAATTACCTCGAGGGGAAGGTGATATGCATCCCTCGAAGTCCACAAATGTGGGTGCCGATCATATCTCATGCAATTTATGTGGGGGTTACAAATATCAAGTACGGTCACTTCATTTATTATTAGTTAGTTAATTAACATGCTAGCTAGGTGATATATAATATTAAACAGTTAAAGCTACCTTATTATTTAAATTTATTAATTAGGCTTGCAAGACTAGATGATAAGATAGACGACAAAATAAATACTAAACAATTAATAAAGAGATAAGCAAGGACACAGAAATTACACAATTAAATAAATAAATAATTTTATATTTTATTTAAGCTACCCCTAAATAATTATAATTATAAACAAATGAAGGGATAAAAGGAGAGGATGACTATAAGGGACTTTACGGATCAACACTAGACTTTATTTTATTTCTTTTTTATCATCTTCCGTAAAGGGATAGACAAAACCAAGGTTTGTCTCTTTAAGCAGGAGTCGATGTCATCATCTTCGTAGGGTCCAACAATCCCTACCCCATCACCACATGCATTTCGTCCTAAAAGGTGTCTGCCATCCCCACTTAAGGTCCAAGAGGCATTGAACTACTATTAGAATGGTTTAGACTAAAAAATATATATATAAGGCTCTCCTAAACACCAAGTCAAATATGTAGGACATTCATTTAGCATGTAAATCTCATATTGGTCTCTAAATCTTAATTGTACATGCTACTAGCACAAGTAATTAGTGGAGGTATCATGCTTATGCTTAAGTGTGTGATCAAACGAACATACAAAGAAAGTATGACAATACTTACGAAATCAAGAGGACAGAAGATAATTATTATCTTATTTTAGAAGGGCAAAAATACTATTACATGCGGAGAAAAGTTTATTGATTGATTAATTATTAAAAGGTGGCAGAATATATTCACAGATGCGTAAACATGCTAGAGCAATAACTAATAAGTTTTATAATGCAAAATTATTTTTGAGCGGATTTAAATTGGACAACAAATATTTAAAGTTGCATGCAGAAAATTTTTATAGTTAATTTTAAGTGATAGGGCGGTGTCTGATGCACAAAACAACTTTTCTAACAATATTTAATTGAAGCGAATCATTTTAGATGATTCTAGTATACTGGAAATAGTTATTACTTAATTTGACTGATAGAAAATATGCAATAGGTTTATCTTATTTTTTAGGCATGTTGAAAATTATGAGAACAATGATTTTAACAAGCAATTTGTTTAATCAGTTAGTTAAGACCTATAGACATTGTATCTAATGTGAACATGCTGAGAATATTATTACACCACATGATTTTCTATATAATAATATTCGGAACCTATAGGCATAATTTTCTAAACCCAAATAATATGCAAGTTAAAGAACCTTATGAGCATGATTTCTAAGTCATGAGACATGCTAAAAGTATTTATATACAAGCAGTTATAAACCTCGAATTAGTTAGCATGCTAAAATTATAGGAATCTGGTTTTAACATATAAAAACTATTAGGTCCAATTAGTTTAAAATTGATCAACATGCCTAAATTTTCTAAATAGATTAATTAAAAATGCTAAAACATAACTAATTATAGCCATAGATCTCAATATAGAATGACATAAATATTATAACATAAATACATTCAAAATTTAGCATAAACTGAATTAATTTAAAGCATACTGACTGATCTCGAATTTCAAAAGAACAAACTTATAGACAGAAAAAAGTTTAGTTTAGACCAATTATTTTAGGTGATAATAATTTATTTACGACGTTATGTGGTTAATGGATACAGACATTATATTTAACAATCACAAATAGTAAATTAAATCAAAGGAAAAAGTAAACAATTAGCATGTATTCCTCCCCTCCTCTAAGAGATTCCCAGTTATTTCATAGAATATTTGAGAGTTATACAAATATTACAAATCAAAATAAATGATAAATATGAATTTAAAAATACAAAAATCAATAAACTCATCTCACGATAACTCTTCAACTTGAACTTCGAGTTCAACCAGTTTAACAAAACCCGCTCAACCCGAGATTATAGCATAATAATAACTTATAGATAATGACACGAAGACATTCATAGCAAACATACAAATTCAAATAGGTCATCTGAAATCACACATCGGAATGAGGGATAAGGAAACTAACCCGAATGTTTCCTTTTATTTATTTCAATCATACATAGTGCATATAACGCAAAAATAAGATTTAAAGTAATGAGAGAAACTAACCTGTTATGCCTTATTATTTAGGGAAAATTGTATATAATAGCAAATTAATATCCTAAATTAAATGGAATAGCTAGGGTTTGATTTAATTGTGCTCCATAGCAAACATTAGCTAAAATTTGCCAGCGTCTCTCTCCCAAAAATCTCGCTCGCCACTCTCCATTCTCGCTCGCCTCTCTCGCTTTATACACAGAAGTGTATAATTCGGTTTCTGTTTTGTATAAAGCGAGAGAAAATTGTATATACACATGCAAAAATGTATATCTTCGTGTTATANACTTAATTATACAATTTACAAACATTTTACTTCAAATATTGCAGAGAAAAAGGCCAACGAATTATACAATTGCGAATTATACAATTGCAGTGAAATACAATTTTCTCTAGCTTTATACAACAGAAGTATATATATTGTGTTTCTGTTTTTGTATAAAGCAAGAAAAACATATATCTTCTTGCTATACACTTATAATTATGCAATATATATACATTTTAATTCGCTTCAACTGTATGCAAAACAAATTATACAATTGCAGCGACNACAATTTAGGCCAGCGAATTATACAGTTTTATGTTTGCTATGGAGCGCAATTATGTAAAGTTTGCTATAGCATACAAATATGAATTTTTTGTTTGCTATATGTGAAAGTTGCCCTATTATTTATCAGCAGTGAAGACCCAATTTGATTCGATACTAGGCCCGAACACAGAAAAACCAAGTGGATAAGCGCTCCATGGCGGGAGACATGACGGATCCGGACGGACATGTTGAGATCTTCCATCTTCGTATTTAAACTCGGCCCTCACTGAAGTTCCATGGCCGGAGCTGCTGGTGGAGAAGGCAGTTTTCGTCAGAGCTTCGCTTGGTTGGGGACATTGTTGTTTTCTGTCGTCGTCACTGGCCTCATGCAACTTCCTCCTTCACTGGAGTTGTTGTTGATGTTGTCGGGTTGCTCGTTGCACTGGTGGTGGTGGTGGTCCAGCAAAGAGAGGAGAAAAAAAAAAGAAGAGGAAGGTGTAGAGAGAGCAACGCCTTCGCATTTGCTGCTACCGGCGGTCTGTTTGGTAGTTTCTGCCGATGGTATCGTCTGCTACTGCTCCTCGCCTGGAGAGGAAGATAAGAAGAGGGAGGGAGAAGGGAGAGAAAGAGGAAGAAGCCGAGGCGGCCAGCGGCTGCTAGCCTCACCAAAGTTGTTGCTGGTCCACCGGTCTTCACCAGATGGAGGAGTATAGAGAGGGGGAGAGGCAATCGAGAGAGAGAGGAGAGGAAGAGAATGAGTACAAATTTAGGGTTAGGAGTCTTTTAGTTTTAACATAGGAAATAAGAGGATTCAATCTCAACTGTTAATTTTAAAAGAGATGAGGGGTGGATATTCAATCTCAAATAATAGAAGCTCCAGATTAATGGATGAAATCTTAAAATCATATGGGATTTAATTTGGAATGGCCAAAATTGCAATAAAAATGGCTAGAATTGAAATGAAAGGATGGTTACTATTGAAATAAAATTAAAATTGAATGGGCTAGAATTGAAAAGAATTATAACAAAATAGGCTAACATTTAAATGATTTTGGGGTAAAATTAAGGAATTGCTATACAATTAAAATATTACATATATTATATTATTTTTTTATAATTTTAAAACATTTGAATGAAATAATTATTTCGAAATTTATCGATAATTTTAAAACATTTTAATAATATTTACAATAATTTTTATAAAGTAAGCATACTAAAATATATAATTTTAGACAAAATCGACTAAAATTCTAAACTCAAAATATATTTTAAAATACGTTTTTAATCGAATAACATTCCCAAAAAGATTGAAGGTCGGTAAAAAATGAATGTCTATATACATTTTTTATTTCTGCACTCTTGTCTTTATTCATTTTAAAAGTTTTTCCAACTTCAATTGCTAATTGTCATCGTGCACCTTTGAACCATGTTGACTGACGTGTTTTATCTTTCTCTGTTAATCATCAAAACTGCATTAATCTCAACACAGATCTTACCTCTAAGGCAATAGTTATAGATTTATCTTATAAATTAAGACACAATGTGATATTGCCAAGTTATGCCCTTGGGGCTTAACTTCTTGGTTGAATGTCCTTGGGCTAAGAGGTAAGAGTTACAGAGCATATGATAAATCAAGACACACTGCAGTAGTTTCAAGTTTTGCTTGTGGGGCATAACTTGTAAAATTCTTGGTCTAAGTCTTTCCTCTAAAACAAGACTTAATAGAGCATCTCATAAATCAAGACCAACAACTTTTGCACATAGGATGTAACTTGTTCTTTGAAAGTCTGGGCTAATTAATGCCTCTAAAGCAAGAGTTATAGAGTATCTTATGAAATTTCAAACATATTATATATCCCTTGAGACTAAAGATAAATTTTGTATTTAAGAGTACAACATGTATAAATAAATAATTTTATATTTTCATACTTTAAAAAAAAAACATGAACAGAAAAGACAAAAAGTAAGAAACAAAAAAATAGAAGGAAAAGGAAAAAAACATAGGAAAAAAGAGAAAAAAAAAAAGAAAAAAAAAGAAGGAAAAGAAAAATAAACGCAAGACAAAAGAAAGATAAAAAGAAGGAAAAGAAAAATAATTATAAAACATAAGAAAAGAGACAATCGACCTAAAAAACAAATAATGTATAATTTCTTGTTCCATTTGGTTATCAAATTACAACCTTCTTTTATTTTTTAAGGTTTGGAGAATAATTATGTCTAAAGAATTTTATTTAAATGAATGAACAATATTTTTGCTAGATTTATTTTTGTAGGACAAAATATCTACAACCTGATCATTCAATAATATATCATTTATCTCCTATCATATATTTTAGAATTCCTAAATCTTTAAATAAGATTTTCTTTGACCAAATATTTTATAATTTTTATGAAGATATTTAACAATAATTTGATAAATGACAATTTATCTATGGTAGAATATTTTTAAAATGAAGTGCAAATTTAAACAATTGGTTTGGTTAAAAAAAATTGATTATATTTTACTTAAAACCAAAACCAAACAAAACAAAACAGAAGGAACAACTTATCTATGATCGAATATTTTAATGAAGTGCAAATTTAAAGAGTTGGGAATCAAAATAAGCCACAAAAAATATAAAAGTAACCAAAATAAGTCACTATTTTAGTAAGTAACTAAAATAAGCTTAGTGAAAGAAAAAGTTTCACTATATCCAATAATCTAAACATTTTCCGTTAGTGTCATAATGTTTATTTTTAATATATAATGAAACTTTTTCTTACACTTTATAAAGTGGAGTTTTTTCTTCTACTTTATAAAGTGGAACTTTTTATTTCATTTTATAAAGTGGAACTTTTTATTCCACTTTATAGAGTGGAATTTTTTATTACACTTTATAAGAAAAATATTTTTCACATCTTGAAGAAGGTTTTTCAGTGTTATCATATAAATTATATTGATTTTGATATGTCATTAAAACGGAAAAAAATATTTCATTATGTATTTTTATTTTTTTATTCTGAAAAATCTTTCAATCTCTATTTAAGGACGTTTATATATAGTTGATAGCACCTACAACATAAAGTCTTCTATATTTGTTCATTTCGATCTAAAAAATGTCTTCTACACCTAAAGTTAAAGTTTTATTTTATTGGAATGACGAAATTATACATGACGAAAATACCGTTTATTATCCTCCCAAACACAATGCTAAATATCCAATTAATGTCCGATATCATAAATTTATTTCATCAATTTATAAAAGAATGGGTATAAACAATACTGATTATAATTTGATTATAGTCGGAAAATACTCTACTTCATTTTTATCACAAGGACAAGTAAATTTTGGAGAGTGAATTATCTATAATAATGACGAACCGTTGACCGACTTTTTGAGGGTTCCAAATGACTATATAGATCAAATCAAGTTAACAATACTTGAAATCTATGTTAGGAAGGACTAAGATTAGTCAACAACGTTCTCCTTTATCAGTCGATGTCCATTCCTAAATAGAAAATCGTAATAGCATTGATGGATTTCCAATAACTCAATCTACTGATTTTCCTAAAATGACACATTATCAAAATATTCTTACCGATCGATATGATTTTGATTTAAACGAAACTATCAATGAAAGTGATCGGTAATGCTCAATTATTATATTTCGATTATTGTTTGTTGATTTTGTCAATTATTTATTAATTTATATTATTTATTATTCTTATTATTATATATTTTGTAGCGATTTACCTCAGCAAGATAGGGATATTGCTCCAAGTTATGGACTAAATAATTATTTTGGTCAGTCCTCACACTTTGAAATGACGGAAAATGTTGAGACATCCTCAAATTTTCGTGTCTCGCCTACTTTTGATGCAGATGATTATCGCTATGTCTAACACTTATTTTTTTTAATTTGAGTAAGTTAATTGCATGATACAAGTATTTATATATATTTTTTACATATATAGAGAAAATATTACACAAGATGAGCCCATTGATCCTGTGAATATCGATGATCATGACCTTCCTAATTACGGTTCACCTTCAGCTAGTGATAGTGATGATTTGCCTAATGCTGAGGAATCCGGAGATAATGATGATTTTTTTACTTCCAATCGATCGCCAAGACTAATGTCCATGAGTCAGTTTCGTATCATGAAATTCCTTATCTTGATCATCTCCCGGATAGTCCAGATATCTTTGGTGATACACGTGATGAGTATAGATCACAACGTACGTGGCATGAACCAAAAGATTTCACGAATGATGCTATTTATATTGAAAAAGACATGTTATTCAATTCAAAGAAGCAGTTGCAAAGAACAGTTAAACTTCTACATTTGAAGATAGCAAGGGAGTGCTTTGTTATTAAATCGACAAAAAGATCATGGCGACTTGTTTGCAGGCGTGTAGAATAAGGATGTCGATTTAGGTTGACTTCTTTTATTGATAGACATACTAACATGAAGAAAGTTGGAAGATACATTAAAGAACATACATGTGATATGGGTATGTGCCTCGAAGGGATTTCAACTTGGATGTTGAGATGATTGCTAAGTCCTCCGTGTTGATATAGAAAGAACGCCAAGGTACTATTTTATCCCTAGATAATTTTTATTTAATAAGGAAATATTTATTTTTTATTTGATAATTAATATTATTATTAATTTCAGGTTTCCCATCAAAGACTGTCAAACAACCGTTCTTAAAGCATATGACATTTCAGTAAGTAAAAGAAAAGTCTATCTTGATTGCAAGCGGGCTTTTGAAAAAGTTTATGGTACTTGGGAGGATTCTATTGCCGAGTTGCCGAGGTTCATGGAAGCTTTGAAACACTACAGTCCTGAAACAGTAGTCAATTGTATGTTGATAGTCAAGACACATATTGGTGCAGAAATAGTCAAACAATAACATCCACCATATGAAAAAATTATGGAAGATTTGTTGATAATTTTTTTTTTAAAAAAAATAATAGGAAAATGTTTCAACTTAAAGCTAGACAAAAAGATAATTTTTTGTGTACTTTATGACATAGATACTTTTATTTTGTCTTATATTTTACGCTATTTGTTGACACCCAATTTTGACCCACGTCGGTATAAATTAATTATCGAGCTTCGTAAGTTTTCCAAACAATTTAAATTAATTAGTTTAATAAATTTTGCAAAAATTAAATAATAGAATGCATGAATTTTATGTTACTTCGGATACGTTTTAGCATAACTTTAGATAATATATTTTTTACATAGTTATGTATATAATTAGTATATTTTATGATTATTCAAAAACCATCTCAAAAAATATCTTAAGTTTAGAAAGTATTCTATTAAACTAGTTTATTTTAAATCATGGTTATATTTTTGAATCAATATTTTACAATTTAAATAATTATATTACCACAAAAAAAAAAGCTCGTTGATTAATTAATACAAATTCATTTTTATTTAAGGTTTAGCCAATTTTTATTTTTTATTTTTATTAACTAAAATTGGCCATCTTTTAAATTTAACCTATTTTCCCTTTAATCCATTTAAAGAACCAGCTTGGGCCTTTTTCCAACTATCCAGCAGCCCATTTCATTTTTTTTTACTTTCAGCCCAATAAATCGTTTTTCCCTTCTTTTCCCTTCCCCAGGCCCACCTTTTGTTTATTTATTCTCAGCCCAAACCCCAAATCCATTAACCCAGCCCAAAATCCAATATTCCAGCGGCCCATTCCTTTATTTTATTTCCCAGCCCAACACTTATTAATTCCAGCCCATTTCTTTTCTTCTTCCTATTCCAGCCCATCCAATTTTTAAAAGAACAAAATCCAATATTCAGGTGGCCCATTTCCCCTTTCAACCCAACCCAATCCTTTTCCTTCCACCCGACCCAACACCAAATTAATTCCCAGGCCCAACCCCCCTTTTATTTGTTAACCCCACCCAATTCCCCCTTTCCTCTTCCCCTCTTCCTCACTTTTTTCCAGAAACAGAAAACGTCAAAAAAAAATTCCCAGAACATCCCAGACGTAAGAAAATTCCCAGAAACCCCTCCCTACCCCAAGAGACGACACGCGCGCTGATAACGCGAAGGAATCAACCTGTGGGGGGTTAGCTGTCCGTTTTGTCGTTCTCTCGCAACGGCTCTTTCCCCCCCCCCTTTCGTTCCGCCTCGTACGTTGTCCAGCTGCGACCATGCAAAAATCGTCCTTGCTCGCTTGGAGATGATGACACGAAGCTCGTAAGGACGCCCCAATCGATCTGGAACGTCCACCTCGCCTGCCAATCCGTTGGAATTTGGCATCCAAATAGCATATTCACTCGGATTGGATAAGGATAGGGTTTGGAATTGCAAATTCGGGTTTGGGCTTGAAAGGGTGCCTTCCAGCCCTTTTCCTTCAGAAACCCTAACGAATTTTCTATATAAACCCCCAGCTTTCTTCAAAAAAAGGGTTGGAAAATTTTGGGTTGAAAAAAAAATTTTGGGGAAGAAGGTTTTAGACAGATTCTTTTTTTTGAAAGTTTTCTTGTTATCTTTGTTAAAGCATAGAAAAATCTCTGTGTTAGAAATTTTGGGTTGAAGATAAGGATACACATCGACATATAGACGATTTAGTTTGTTTTTTAGAACATTTGATAGACTGAAAGTGCAGTCTCTCCTGTCGTTGGTGTTCATCTCCTCTTTGAGTGCGGATTTTATCGGAGCTTATCTCGTCGTGGGAAGTCTCTGCTCTGCTCGTTTGCCTCCGGTGTCGCTGCCCATCAACAGGTAAATACTCTCTTTATGTAATTTTCCTCTCCTCTCGGCTTCAATGTGGTGGAGGGAGTATTGGAAACCTCTTTCGTGTGTCTACTGGTCGTTTCGTCGCTGTTGGTTTGACATTGCTGGATATGTTTGCTGAAGTTTTTTTTTTTGTTTGCATATATAACCCATTTGTTCCAGCTTACTTCATTTGAGTAAAAACTTTATTCGGGTTTTTAATCATCGTATTGGGTTGTACAGATTTATGGCTTTCGTTTGTTGACTTCATGTTTTGGTTATCCCTTTGGTTCTCTCTTGATGTTTTACTTCGGAAAGTGTAGTTTCTATTAAGTTCATTGCCTCGTCTAAGTTGGAGGTTTTCCATGATACAATGATGTCCTTGTGTGTTTGCCGAATGTGAATGAAGTTTCCTCTTCTCCTCTACTAGCTTTATGATAGTTGAGTTTAAGTTTGTTCATATTAATCTTGATACATTTTTTTCTTTCTGAAAATTTGAATGAAATGAGTGAGTTTTCAAATTTCTATTGGGTTTGATGGCCTTGTTGATTAACATAAGCAGCATTTGTTTATGTCTTTTTTTTCTTTCTCTTCTCCCTCATTATGGTCATAACAACTTTGCGACACTAATATTTTCTGGTATTTACTTCTCGTTTCTGATCGAATCTGCCTGAGTTTGTGCTGGTTAATGGTCTTACATATATATTTTGTCAATTTTGCTTAGCCTTCCTTTATGAATCTCTTGTGTCGTTGAACTTGTTATTCAAATTTGTAAAATTTTGATTAGAGGTTTTCTGTAATTTGTTTCAATAAGTCCAAGGCACTGTTCTATTGCTTTTCTTTTCTTAAGCTTAGGATTATATATGTGTTTCGTCTTGATAGATTTTCTTCTTTTGACTTGTACAGCTTAAAGAAAATCATGACCTTCCTTGTGTGAAGCTTGTTTAGGTGCAAATAATTTATGTGTTGTTGCTACCTTTTGCATAATGTAATCACCGCTTTAAGTCTTGGTTCTTTTGTGTCCATTGTTATTTTGAAATCTTTGTAATGCATAGAGTAAGCTTGATCAGTAAAGTATGGTATTTGTTTTGAGTTTACTAAGCAGTAATGGTATGCATATGACGGAGGCATTAGTATGTACCTAGGCATTTCATGTCACTGCCATTACTCTACTTGTTGTGGATTCTTGTTTTATTTTTAGCGTCATTTGGAATTGTTTTTGAATTCATCTGTTTCCCCTAACTCGATCTTCTAGTAGTTCAATTTATCTCCGTTTTGTTCAAGATGCTTGTTATTAGTTCATCGTTCGTATGCTAATTTACGTCTATTTTATTGCATGTGAGAATCCCTTTCGAGTCTATTTTGGGACTCCCTCTTCCTCCTTGCATTTCAAGAGAGAGCCGTAAAGGCTCAATTCCTTCATCCGAGTCATTCACAATCAAGTGTCGTGAAGATTAAAGAAATTTGAAGAAGACGGATTAGAAGACTTCTTTATTTTATATTTTTGTATTTTTATTTTAATTTGTAATGGGCCTAGGCCCTTGTCATTTTTACTTTTCTCGTACTTATTTTGTATGCTTAGACTAGGACAGGTGAAATGGGTCGAGAACCCAAACAAGAAATGGGTTAAAAAACCCAAAAAGTAGGTGGGTCCAAATTTCGGTCAAGGCGGACAGAACCCAAAATTGGACCCAATCTCTCTCTCTCTATCTCCCTCTTTTTACTTGTTTATATTCTTCGTTGATTATCGTTAGTTTTAGGGTTAGAAAAACTCCGACCCCCTCGTTATACGCCTTACTATTTTATCAAACTTAAAACTGAACTAAATTTTGTTTCAAATTCGCAAGTTCGCTTAGATTTAAATTTAGGAAGTTTAACTTCAAATAAAATTCGCGAATCTTAAAAACATATTAGTCAAATGGTTAGTTGCCGGAAAGCCGCATTAAGCGGAACGTCTTAGGTGCCTTCAAAACCTTCCTAAGACGTTAATAAGAATTCCCGGACCCTTTTAAAAAAGTTTTCAAACAATTTTTCTGTTTAAGTTATTTGAAAACAAGTTTTCTTAATTTTCCTTAAAAATTAAGTGGCGACTCCTAAAAGTCGAAATCTCTTAAAACAAAATAAACTCTTTCTAATTATTTTTCGATAAAACAGAAATGGCGACTCCGCTGGGGAATTAGGAGGATTCTAACCCTAAGATTAACGTATTTGACTACTTGCGATTAACTGTTTAATTGTTTAGTTGCTTTAGCTTTCAAAAACTTTTGCATTTCATGGCATATTACCGCCAAACGGCAAATAGTTTGCATTAGAAAACGGAAGTTACGCGGCTTACCGCGGCTTTCTTCAGATATACCCAAGAAATCGTTTGGGAGTATCAAACAAATAGCCGGAACGCGGTCATCCGACGTTGTTTGGTAGCTCCACCCCGATGTTTGTCCGACTCGGGTAACCGTCAATTTGAAAACAATTCTAGAAAGCCTAATATAGAGCGAAACCAAAACCAAGTTAAGCATCAGCCTAAGACGGCTTAATACCCAAGGCGTATTAAGTCCATTTTAGTAGAAAAACCGCCAAAATCGTGTCTAAGGTCTTCGACCTCACTACACATCATATTGTTTGACATTCGAATAATGTATGTGTGAAAACCAACTTGGGGGTAGGGAAAATCTAACGGGTTTCTATTTTACAGACATGGATCGTTTCCCAAAGTTTGATATGGTCGTCTCAGCGCCACCTCAACTTACGATGTGGTACAACGATTTGGATAGGGATCATAGCAGAACCCTTAACAAGTACGTAGGTGCCTTAACCGAACTGATCAACATGAATGGTTGGCCAGAACTAGTTGAGGTACTTACGGGGTATTGGGACAGTCAGAAAATGGTCTTTTGTTTTGGAACAGCCGAAATTACCCCGATGCTGGAAGAAATAAGGGACTGCATAGACACTGTAGGCACCGGGATAGAGAGAAGAGACAGAAAGCAAGAAGATATTTTCATCCCCAACAAACCTTCCGTAGAGAATATTGCGGATTGGCTTGGATTAAGAAAAGACTTCGCTTATTGGTGCAAGGATTCCACGTGGCGTTTAGAGATCTCTATATTCGATTTGGACACGCGAGTTTCTACGCCTCGTACAATCGGGAGTTCAAGATCTCCTACAGAGAGTGGAACGAGATCCGTCCCCTAGCGTTTGCCATGGCATTGTTGGGAACAATGGTCTTCCCGAACAGTCCGAGTTTGAGCATCAACACCCGAGTCATAACACTCGTCCACACTTGGTTTAAAGGATATGAAAATCAAGGAACAACAAAATACTACCCTGTAGCTCCAGTCATACTATCTGACATGTATCGGGCCTTGGGAAAGTGCAAAGAAGGACACCGATATTTCCAAGGGTGTAACCTACTCCTCCAGTGGTGGATCCTCAGCCATTTGGCGAAGCGTGCTGGGACTCGGGAATTACACACCCTCGACAACAAAAACACTCTCAAGGACTTAAATGACTTACTATACTGGGCAAATATGGACAATCGGAGAACAAGAGGGAGATGGTCCCAAATTTTCTCCAAATTGAGAGAAGAGGATCTCCAATGGATGCTCGACCGTTTTATATCCAAAGAAGTTGTCGTGGAGAGTCGCAGATATGTCGTGCTCCCTCTACCAGGCATTCGAGGAATTCGCCCTTACGCACCATTTCGAGTCTTGCGACAGTTCGGAAGAAAACAAACCGTGCCCAGAGAAGCGTACTATGGCGCTTATGTGTATGACATTGGAGACGACAGAGTGCATGACGCTTCGGAAATGCTCAGAGAATGGAAAAACGCCAAGCGCATGGATAAAGACACTATCGCCCCTGACCGATTCAATGCTGGATATGACGAGGGTTACAAAGAATGGCTGAAGAAGGACATACAAAATATCTCCTTTCAGACTCCGCGTAGCTTTCGCAGTGTGACAGACAGAGAAGCCAAAGCAGTGGCGAGCTACAACAGATAAGGGAAGAGGCCAAGGAGGTGTATGCTAAGTTCGTAGAGAATCAAGACGCGCTTGAGAGGGTGACTCGAGAGGTCGAAAGACTGAGGCATGGGTATGATGATTTTGACAACTGGATCCAGCAGAAAATCGAGAGGATGCGATACGAGAGTTTGGAAGACAAAGGACATCTGGGTGAAGGTTTTCTACTGATGCTGAGGTATATGTTTCAGCAACACAAAATTTAGAAAGACGGCGACGAAGCAGGATCTTCTGGAGCGGCATAGTGGACATCACCCCTGCGTGGGTCTTTTACATGTATTTACACTGCTTTAGCCCCTGCGTGGGCCTGATTTTGTTGCATTTTCGAATGGCCCCTGCGTGGGTTTGTCTTTATATTTGTCTCCCTTTTGCGAACATTATTATTCATTAGTAAATGTTATTTTGGGGGGAAGTTGTTTATTTGGTTAAATTCACACGTACATCATTCGAATGCGCTAGGCCTACCCTTGGCACAAAAGGGTCCCCTTGTATGTTTTAGGACGCGATATATATGTGTGTTTAAATGCTTATGTGTTATGTTGCTATGAATGAGGATATCGTAAACCCACTCCTAGCCAGAAATTCCAAAGAATGTACGGAAGCCACTATTATAAATGTCCGACCAAATTCCTTAGTCTCAAGTTTCTCACTAAAAAGGCTATCTCCCATACCACAAATCCTAAATACTGCTCAATCGTCTCAAGAAAGGCGAATCACCGCTATGGACAAGGGCAAGAACATCCAGACAAAGCTCACTGCAGAGGAGTTGCAAAGAAAGATCGAACGAGTCACTCGAGAAATTCAAAAGGTTAAGGAGGAAGGGCTCAGAGTTGACATGACCACGGCAATCTACAAAGCTGCAGCCGTGACATTGGATGAGGATCTGGCGTCGCAGATAAAAAGAAAGAAAGAGGTTGAGATGGAAACCGAAAGCTTGAGAAAAAGGTTGAACATGCTTCGTTTGAAGGCGCACGAAGGAAAGGCGAGAGGGGCAAAGATAGATATTGAGACTGCCGTACTGTTGGCCAAAAGTGCGTCACTTGATAAAGAATTGACGACCCGTGGCAACTTGAAGGGCGGAAAATATCTCGCCTGTGAACAGGGAGCAGACAACAATGGCGCCGACAACGAATTGATTGAGGAGGACGATGAGGAGGAAATCGTCTATAAGCCTCCATTTCCGATCGTCTGAAAGGGAAGGAGTGACGCAACCACAGGACGAGAAATGACTAAAGTGCTATTGTCATCCTTTAAGGATTCCAATGTTGTCTTTCAATTTCCTTGTAATCGCAATGAATGAAAATATTTCATCCTAAACTCAAACTACGTTGGGCCTGAATTCTCCTTGTGAGATACGTAGGCAGCCTTTCCCGGCTCGGCCCCTGTCTTTGAAAAATTTTCATTCTCCCTCATGTTGCGAAGGATATGAAGATCAGATCAACGGACATCAACAGCAGCTGCAAGAAGATCGTAGCTCAACGTGATTTATCCTTCCCGAGAGAGCGATAAAAAAAAGCAACCAAATTCCTGTTTGTTTAAAAATGTATTCCCGTCCTCATTCGTGGGTTAAAGATATCCTCAAACAAAGCGACTTGTGTGTTTATCTGCTTTCTGTGTGATATTATGCATTTTGTACTCCGAATATGCACTAACAAATCTGCCTTTGAGTGGTTTTGCTTCTCAGGTACTTTTAACTGGTCTGTGTCATCCTTACTTCACCAGATCGAAAGGTCCTACAGATTCCTTCCCCAGACCAAACTCAGACAGAGGAAATACAGCTATGGGAGACAATAATGACGAATTTAGTCTCACAGACGTTGTGGTGGCTCAGCCCACCGTGGCCGAGCAGAATGAATTGATCGCGCAACTGATGCAACAGATAGCCGAGATGAGAGTCGAGATGCAGCGGAGGCAGGACCCGCCTCCACCCGGATTTGGACCTAATTTTGTTGACGCAAGACCTCCGATGTACTTCCCCTCGTCAAACTTGGATCCAATTCAGAACCAGCCGTAAACACCTGTGCATAATATGTCTGGGATAGATTTAACAACCCAAAACCCCCAGTATGCTTCCGTATCTTATCAAACTCCCTCACCGCTTCCAAATAACCCTCCTCAAATGCCACCACACCCCCAGAATAATCAAACAGCCCCACCGCCCCAGAATCAAAATCAAAATCCAACCGCCTTCAACCCCCAAACACCGCATACCCACTTAAACCAAAACACCAATCCTCAAACCTACCCACAAAACTACCAAACCGCACAAAACGTCCCGAGTCCTTCTATAGCTCTACCTCTCCCAAAAAGAACCACTTTCCAAGTTCCCATTCCTGCCAAGCACGAGGTGCACGGTTCTGAGTTGGATCACTACGAGGAGCAGGAGAGAGAGTGGAAGGCAAGGGAAGAAGCAAAGATCGACATAAAGGAGGAGATTAAAAGGGCTATGAAAGAGCTGCAGTGCGTTCCAGACATCGCCGGATTGAGTTATGCAGAATTGTGTATCCACCCAGACTTGAATCTTCCCGAAGGGTTCAAAATCCCGAAGTTTGGTACCTTCGGAGGGGTAGGCAACCCCATGGCGCATTTGAGAGCGTACTGTGACCAACTCGTGGGAGTTGGCAAAGATGAGGCTTTATTGATGAGGCTTTTCAGCCGGAGTCTGTGCGGGGAGGCCCTAGAATGGTTTACGTCACACGAAACCAGGCAGTGGCCCAGTTGGAGCGCGCTAGCTAAAGACTTCATTGACCGATTTGCGTACAACGTTGAGATAGTCCCTGATCGGTATTCTTTAGAGAAAATGAAGCAGAAATCGACGGAAAGCTATCCGGAATTCGCCTACAGATGTAGAAAAGAAGCGGCAAGGGTGAGGCCTCCAATGACTGAAAAGGAGATTGTAGAAGTGTTTGTGCGGGTGCAAGAGCCCGAATACTATGACAGAATCATTTTGTTAATCGGAGCCAAATTCGCCGAGATAGTCAAGGTTGGCGAGACTATCGAAGACGGTCTGAAGTCGGGGAAGATAGCCCGAGTATCCGCATCTCCTGGATCTTCCGGATTGATGAGGAAGAGGAGAGAGGAAGTTGCCGCTGTTTCATACGGGGGAAGGAAAACTCCCAGAAACTCATCGCGTCCTCAAGATCGCTCCAAGCCTCCACCAAAATCTCACCAAGCCTATCGCCCACAATCCAATCATTCCAACAACTACAATGCTTCCCCCACCTATCAAGATGCTCAAATTTTGTCTTACCAAAATCCACTCTTAAATCTCCAAAATTTTCCCTCCATGTACCCAAATTACCCCCAATCTTACAAAATTCCACCCTCTTATCAGAATATCGCTCCCAACTGTGCCAATGTACAGTCGAGCTATCGAGCACCTTCCCCCACATATCAAGTCCAAGCTCCAGCATATCAAAGCCCCCTCTCGAATTACCAAGCTCCAGTGCCAAATTACCAGACAAACCCCTACCCTAGAACCCAAGCTCCTCGCCCAAATACCCGCAATTATCAACAGGTTCCTCCCCCTCAGCAAAGCGGGTATGATCCTTCTCGTCCCAGGTTTGAAAAAAGGCCTTCGAGGAACTTTACCGCACTGGCTGAAAGCCGGACCAAGCTATTCGAAAGACTATCCGCGGCTGGATACATCCACCCTGTGGGCCCAAGCCCGTGGATGTCAACTCTAAGTTCTACAAACCGGAGCAAAGATGTGCTTATCACTCCAACAGTGTTGGACATGACACAGAAGACTCTATCAATCTTAAGCACAAGATCCAGGATCTTATCGACCAGGAGGTAGTCTCCCTCCAACCGTCCGCGCCGAACGTTAATACAAATCCGTTGCCGAATCATGGGGGTGGAAACATTAATATGATAGAAACAGACGAAGACGAGTGTGAAACCAAGAGGATTACTCCTTTTGCGCAAGAAGACTTGGAAAGGGCTTTCGCTTCTTTAAGCGTCAAGGAAAAGAGAGAGTTTGTTATTCTGACACCTACAAAGGCTGTTGCCTTGGTGCCCTCAAAACCTCTCGCCAAACTCATAGAAACTGTCGTGGCCCAAGGCATGACTAGGTCCGGAAGATGCTACACTCCCGATGAGCTTGCTCTCGGAGGACAAAAGAAAGACCATGCCAAGAGACCAATAAGAGAAGCAGAAGCCGAGGAGTTCTGGAGGAGGATGCAACCGATAGATTACACCATTGTCAAACACTTGGAGAAGACTCCGGCTCAGATCTCCGTGTGGGCCCTGCTGATGAGTTCTCAGTCCCACCGGCAGGCTTTGATGAAACCTCTTGATGATACGTATGTGCCCTCAGGTACGACCAGCGATAACGTAGCTGCCATGATTCATCAAGTTATTCGAGGACACCGCATCAGCTTCTGTGACGATAAGTTGCCAGCCGAAGGGAGATCCCTTAACAAAGCTTTGCACGTCACTGTGAGATGTCGCGGAAAGGTTGTCAATCGTGTTTTGATAGATGATGGATCTGGTTTGAACATATGCCCCTTGTCGACATTGAGACAGTTGAGGTTTGACCTCGGAAAATTGGAACAAAACCAGGTTAATGTAAGAGCGTTTGATGGTGTGCAAAGAGACACATTAGGGGCGGTGAACTTGACCCTCTAAATGGGCCCCGCAGAGTTCAACGCGAAATTCCAAGTGTTGGATATCGACACCAGCTAAAACCTTCTTTTGGGAAGGCCGTTCATTCACATGGCTGGAGTCGTCCCCTCCACTCTCCATCAAATGATGAAGCTGGTATGGAAAAATGAGGAGCTAGTTGTTCACGGTGAGAGAAGTCAATCAGGCAAGCAGGTGCCGGTCTTTGACGAGACGCCGCAAGGTGCGGATTTTTACACGGTGGAGTTGGTAAATGCCACCAATGAGGATTTGGCCCCGCAGACCCCCATGCCAGCCGTGTACAGAATGATCGCCACGATAATGCTGCAGAATGGGTTCGAGCCAGGTTTCGGATTGGGAAGAGATTCCCAAGGGATTATTGATCCTGTTCCGGTCCTTGCTAAAGGATCAAAATATGGTTTGGGGTACTTCCCCACAGATGACGACGTGAAGATGAAGAAGAAAAAGGATCAAGAGTTGGCTAAACCGATCCCACATCTGTATCAATCCTTTCCAATCCGGGAGTATGCCGAGCCTGAAGACTATGGGGAAGGAATCTGTGACCTTTTCAAGGAGATCAATGCTATCATCGAGGAGGAGGTCGAGCCAGCTGGTATTCGTGATGCTGAACCAGGGGAGATGCTGCAGAATTGGACTTCCACGCCAATCCTGATGTCCCGAACTCTTTGGTAGAAAGGAGTTATTTTATGCATACTAAAATCGGTGGTTGTCCGGAAGAGGCCCAAGACCCTCCATTTCTGTATTTTTCTTAATTGTTTGAATTTTGAATTTTCGTTGTGATGTTTAAAAAGCCAACATGGACCTGTTCCATGACCAAAGTTTGCATTTTGTTTTAAATGAAAGCCTCGTTATTTTTAACACTGTTTATTTAGTTTGTTTGTTATACTTTACTTTCCTAATTTTGTTGGTTTATGATTTCAGTAATATAAGTTACAGACACGCCAATGTCATGTTATGTCATGAGCTAAATGAACAAAATGAGACAAATGACGACAAGGTTGACGACTATGAAGAAGAAAGTGGGGAACCAGATTATGTTGCAGAGGAATTTCGACAATTCGAGAATCAGCATAAACTGAATCTAGAGGAGACGGAAACGGTGAATTTGGGAGATTCAGAATGTGTCAAAGAGGTTAAGATCAGCACCTACCTGAATGGAACTCAGAAGGAGAGCCTGGTTCATTTGCTTGCCGAATACAGTGATGTGTTTGTTTGGGAAATCGGTGACATGCAGGGGTTGAGTACTGATGTCGTATCTCATAAGCTACCTATCACCCCAGGGTTCGAGCCGGTGAAACAAAAGACTCGAAAATTCAAGCCTGAACTGAGTTTGAAGATTAAGGAAGAAATCACCAAGCAAATAGAGTCTCGATTGGTGGAAGTAACGCAATATCCAACCTGGTTAGCCAATGTCGTCCCGGTCACCAAGAAGGATGGGAAAATCAGGATTTGTGTTGATTATAGAGATCTCAACAAGGCTAGTCCGAAGGATAATTTTCCGTTGCCAAATATCCATATTTTGATTAACAACTGTGCCAAACATGAGATGCAGTCATTTGTGGACTGTTATGCGGGTTATCACCAAATTTTTATGGATGAAGAAGACGCGGAAAAAACGGCATTCATTACACCTTGGGGTGTGTATCACTACAGGGTGATGTCGTTCGGCCTCAAGAACGCCGGTGCCACTTACATGAGAGCCATGACGACCATTTTCCATGACATGATTCATAAGGAAATCGAAGTGTACGTAGACGACGTCATAATCAAATCCCGTGAGAGTTCAGATCATTTGACAGACCTGAGAAAATTCTTTGAACGTTTGCGTCGGTACATCTTGAAGTTAAATCCCGCCAAATGCGCTTTTGGAGTCCCAGCTGGGAAGTTGTTGGGATTTATAGTCAGCAGAAGGGGTATTGAGCTTGACCCCTCAAAGATTAAAGCAATTCAAGAGTTACCTCCGCCGAAAACGAGAAAATAGGTGATGAGTTTCTTAGGGAGGTTAAACTATATCAGCCGGTTTATAGCACAATCGACAGTGGTGTGTGAGCCTATTTTCATGTTATTGAAGAAAGACGCCCCGACTAAGTGGACTGAGGAGTGCCAAACTGCTTTCGATGCTATCAAGAGCTATTTGTCTAACCCATCGGTATTGGTTCCTCCGCGAGAAGGGATTCCTTTATTGCTGTATTTGTCTGTTTCAGATAGTGCCTTCGGATGTGTACTTGGTCAACATGACGAGACAGGAAAGAAGGAAAGGGCTATCTACTATATAAGCAAGAAGTTTACTCCGTACGAGTCTCGTTACTCTTTGCTGGAAAGAACATGCTGTGCTCTGACGTGGCTTGCCTAGAAATTGAGACACTATTTGTCTTCGTATACTACATATCTCATTTCCAGATTGGATCCGTTGAAGTACATTTTCCAGAAAGCAATGCCGACCGGAAAGTTAGCTAAATGGCAAATGCTGTTGAGTGAGTTTGATATCGTGTACGTGACTCAGAAGGCAATAAAGGCACAGGCTTTGGCTGATCATCTTGCAGAAAATCCCGTGGATGAAGAATATGAACCACTTAAGACTTATTTTCACGATGAAGAAGTATCATTTGTGGGCGAAGATATTTCTGAAACATACCCAGGTTGGAGATTGTTCTTTGACGGAGCGGCGAATCACCAAGGTAAAGGTATTGGAGCAGTCTTAGTGTCAGAATCCGGTCAGCACTACCCTATGGCAGCTAAACTCCGATTTAATTGCACAAACAACATGGCTGAATACGAAGCTTGCATTCTTGGTTTGAAAATGGCCATCGACATGAATGTCTACGAGTTATTGGTTATTGGAGATTCAGACCTTTTGATTCATCAGGTTCAAGGTGAATGGGCTGTGAAGAACCCGAAAATTATACCTTACGTACAGTATGTGCAAAATCTGTGTAAAAGGTTTCGCAAGATCGAGTTCAGACATACTCCTAGAATACAGAATGAATTAGCCGATGCTCTTGCCACCATCGCTTCGATGATCAAACATCCGGATACTGATTACATCAACCCGCTGGATATAGAGTTGAAGGAACACCCAGTCCATTGTTCACTTGTTGAATCAGAACCAGACGGTTTGCCTTGGTATTTTGACATAAAGAGGTACTTGGAGTCTGGGACATATCCAGAAGACGCTACATCTAATCAGAAGAAGTCGATACGTCGTATGGCTCTCAATTTCTTCCTGAATGGACAAATCCTGTATAGGAGGACTCCAGATTTGGGTCTGTTAAGATGTGTGGATGTTGTTGAAGCTGTGAGGCTTATTGAACAGATACATGCTGGGGTTTGTGGTACACATATGAATGGCCTCACTTTGGCAAGAAAGATTCTTCGAGCCGGATATTTCTGGATGACTATGGAGAATGACTGTTGCAAATTCGTGCAAAAATGCCACAGATGTCAAGTGCACGGCGATTTGATACGGGTGCCACCTCACGAACTTAATGCTATGAGCTCACCTTGGCCATTTGTAGCTTTGAGAATGGATGTCATCGGTCCTATAGAGCCAGCCGCTTCTAATGGACACAGATTCATCTTGGTTGCCATTGATTATTTCACCAAGTGGGTGGAAGCAGCCTCTTACAAGTCGGTAACCAAGAAAGTGGTGGCTGATTTCGTTCGCAACAATCTGATATGCAGATTTGGAGTGCCAGAATCCATCATTACTGATAGCGGTGCAAATCTCAACAGTCATTTGATGAGAGAGATATGTGAGCAATTTAAGGTCACTCATCGGAATTCAACTGCTTATCGCCCCCAAATGAATGGAGCTGTAGAGGCCGCCAACAAGAATATCAAAAAGATCTTGAGGAAAATGATTGACAAACATCGAGGTTGGCATGAAATGTTGCCATACGCTTTACTAGGTTATCGAACGACGGTCAGAACATCGACTGGTGCCACTCCATACTTGCTAGTGTACGGAACAGAGGCAGTCATACCTGTTGAAGTCGAGATACCGTCATTGAGGATCATCCAAGAAGCTGAGTTAAGTAACGCTGAGTGGGTTAGCAGACGGATTGATCAACTAGTTTTGATTGATGAAAAGAGAATGATTGCCGTTTGTCATGGCCAGTTGTATAGACAGAGAATGACTCGCGCCTTTCACAAAAGAGTAAGAGCCAGCGATTTTGAAGTTGGTCAGTTGGTTCTTAAGTGTATTTTTCCTCATCAAGATGAGTACAAAGGAAAGTTCGCACCAAACTGGCAAGGTCCTTATATGGTTTGTAAAGTGTTATCTGGAGGTACTTTCGTCCTGTCAGAGATGGACGGCAGTGTATGGCCCAAACCTATCAACTCAGATGCTGTCAAGAGATACTATGTGTGAAGTTTCATTTTGCATTTTCTGTTATTTACTTACAATCGTTCTATTTGCTTGTATTTGTTCAATTTGAATTCTTATCCCTCTTGTAATGAACTACGTCTAACCTGAATTCTCGAGAACGAGATACGTAGGCGGCCTGTGTCGGCTTCGGTCACCCCATTTATCCCCTTTAATTATTTCTTTGCATCTGAACTACGTTCGACCTGAATTCTCAAGAATGGGATACGTAGGCGGCCTTTGTCGGCCTCGGTCAGTTTCTTTGTAAATTTTATTCTTGTTAACCTTTAAGGGGAACTACGTTTGACCTGATTCCTGCCTCAATGGGATACGTAGGCGCCACAAGGGTTCGGTCATATCTCCAGTAAGTTCTATCCCCCTTTGCAATAGAACAGGGACAGAATTTTTGAGAGGGACTCAAAAATTCTCCAGAAGAAGCCTTCTCTTCAGCAAGTCAAACTAAAGACATTTCGAGATTTGCGACTGGGACAAAATTTTTGAGAAGATCTCAAAAATCCCGCGATCTGTTCATTTACAGTAGAAAGATAAGCAACACAGTAAACTGGGACAGAAATTTTGAGGATGGCCTCAAAATTTCGTTATGGGTCTTCCCTACAAGTCCGGAGTGCCTCTGAAACTCATCAGCGAGTGTCAGATTCAAAGGAGCTCGTTAAGCCTGATATGACATGACTTGACAGTGACTTTTTCAAGATACTATTTCTTAAAGATTTCTTATTTCTCTTAAAATTTCCCTTTTATGTTTCATTTGTTTTGGCATAAGATATTTTTTTCTTATCTATCAAGAGTCGGGAAATCGGGAAATCAACCGGAGATATCAAGACATGGAGCAAACAACTGAAGGAATCGACACAGATCAGTATGTTTTAAAACTGACAATTTTTCTGTGGATGCAGGTTTATAGCTTTGCTTTGAAATCGGCCAAATTCTCCCGACGGATGAATATGGAGAGCTCCCAAAGAGGAGAAAACTATCTCAAAAACCAGTAATTTTACTGGGAGCAGGAGGCAGTTCATATCGTTTGTGCCAGGATGCTTGGGAATGTGGTTTGTTTATTTCAAGCCATTCCCAACAATATGAAATTTACAAAAGGTGTCTAGCCAGATTCAAAGGTGAATCAAACAGGAATCTCAACAAAGATCTCACGAATTCCGTAAAGGACGCTATTTGCATTGCGTTGTCAAAGCAAGATAATTATTGTCAATCAAGACAATGCATTACCCCAGAAGAGATAGTTATGTTATTATTATTTTATTATTATCGATCAAGTCGATATATTATTTGGAGTTCGTCTTGTCGTTATTATCAGCGCAGGCGATAGAAATATCCATGCATCGCGGAAATCATGCATAGCGGAAAATCATGCATTGCGAAAAGTCATGCATCGCGGAAGTCATACATTGCGGAAAATTATGCATTGTGAAAATCATGCATAGCGAGAAATCATGCATCGCGGGAAGTCATGCATCGCGGAAATCATGCATTGCGGAAAGTCATGCATAAAGGAGACTCATGCATCGCGAGTTTGGAATTTATGTATCACGAGAAGACTTCATGCCTCGTCAAATTTATATGTCGCGGGAAGACTTTATACCTCGCTGGAATTTATGCATTACGAGAAGATTTCATGCGTCGTCAAATTTATACATCGCGAGAAGGCTTCGTACCTCGCTGGAATTTATGCATCACGAGAAGATTTCATGCCTCGTCAAATTTATACATCGCGAGAAGAGTTCATACCTCGCCGAAATTTATGCATCACGAGAAGAATCCATGCCTCGTTGAAATTTGCACATCGCGAGAAGATTTCATGCCTCGCTGAAAGTTATGCATCGCGAGAAGATTTCATACCGCGCAGGAATTTACGTATCGCGGGAAGATATTCATGCCCCGCAAGAGGACATACACGGATAAAGAAAGGGAAATCGTGTATCCCAAGAGCAATATTTATCCGTCGGCCTCAACTACATTCTTTTATTTTGATAAAAGTAAACATCAGGAAGAGCATCGAAGATGACGACAAAAGAAATATCAATAGCGCATCAGCATTTATTTATTTATTTCAACATCAAGTATAGATTACATTGAAGATTATATTGCAAAACACAAGGCATAAGCTTTATTTGTTGTACGTCAGACTGATCGAGTCGACGTCGAATATGGAGGAGAACAATGAAGTGTCGACATGGTAAAAGACATTGTCTCCCATCCTAATTGCATTTTTTAAGCTGACGAGTTTTATCTCAGTCTTTGTCGAGAGCATCCAAAAGGATGAATTCTCCAAAAAAAAACCACAGGTGCGGACGACATCAAAAAGGATGCAGCACAACGTGGAACTTTTTCTTAGCAGCGAACTGGGACACAGTCCAAAGAGGAATGTCAAACTCTTAGGACGCGAGCAGAGGAGCGACTTCCACCACAATCGAACCACCCCTATCGGAGCATGTGGGTTTTTCTTTAGTTCTGTCAGTTTCAGTCTCGCATCTGGAAGTTTCGATTTATCGGAAGCAAGTTTCCAATCTAAGTGACATTGCGCCAAGAGCTTTGGAAATTATGTCCGTGTAAGTTCTTAATTATGGGTGTGAAGCGCGCCACATTCATGGCTAAGAGGTTACAAGCCTCCTTTTCATACTCGTTTAATTTGTCACTTGTCCAAAACCGAAGGATATCTAGCATAATAGATTTCCTTTTCCACTGATCGAGTCGAACTACACACAGCCTGATTCCGAAGGTTTAAGGATATGTAGGCGGATTCGATGTTGAAAACTCGGCTGTTTTCCAACATTCGCTCTCGAATTCTGTTCTCGAGCATTTCGATACCTTCGTAATTCGTTATCGAGGTGGCTTTTGATTCTTTCAAAATCGTACGGTAAATCAAGCTTATCGAACTACAAGTGGCCTGAATTCTCATATAGCCCGAGATATGTAGGAAACCCGTTTCAAGGGTTCGGCCATAATTCCTAAACCCTTTGTCGAATCCTTCCTTAAAAATGAATGGGGTTGGTCAAAATCGATTTGGTCAATTTTATTTTCCTCGAATTGCTTGCATCAACCCAAGTAAAATGAGGGACAGTTGTTGACATCCAATTTTGACCCACGTCGGTATAAATTAATTATCGAGCTTCGTAAGTTTTCCAAACAATTTAAATTAATTAGTTTTATAAATTTTTTGAAAATTAAATAATAGAATGCATGATTTTATGTTACTTCGGATACGTTTTAGCATAACTTTAGATCATATATTTTTTTACATAGTTATGTATATAATTAGTATATTTTATGACTATTCAAAAACCATCTCAAAAAATATCTTAAGTTTAGAAAGTATTCTATTAAACTAGTTTATTTTAAATCATGGTTATATTTTTGAATCAATATTTTACAATTTAAATAATTATATTACCACCAAAAAAAAAAGCTCGTTGATTAATTAATACAAATTCATTTTTATTTAAGGTTTAGCCAATTTTTATTTTTTATTTTTATTAACTAAAATTGGCCATCTTTTAAATTTAACCTATTTTCCCTTTAATCCATTTAAAGAACCACCTTGGGCCTTTTTCCAACTATCCAGCAGCCCATTTCATTTTTTTTACTTTCAGCCCAATAAATCGTTTTTCCCTTCTTTTCCCTTCCCCAGGCCCACCTTTTGTTTATTTATTCTCAGCCCAAACCCCAAATCCATTAACCCAGCCCAAAATCCAATATTCCAGCGGCCCATTCCTTTATTTTATTTCCCAGCCCAACACTTATTAATTCCAGCCCATTTCTTTTCTTCTTCCTATTCCAGCCCACCTCAATTTTTAAAAGAACAAAATCCAATATTCAGGTGGCCCATTTCCCCTTTCAACCCAACCCAATCCTTTTCCTTCCACCCGACCCAACACCAAATTAATTCCCAGGCCCAACCCCCCTTTTATTTGTTAACCCGACCCAATTCCCCCTTTCCTCTTCCCCTCTTCCTCACGTTTTTTCCAGAAACAGAAAACGTCAAAAAAAATTCCCAGAACATCCCAGACGCAAGAAAATTCCTAGAAACCCCTCCCTTCCCCCAAGCGACGACACGCGCGCTGATAACGCGAAGGAATCAACCTGTGGGGGGTTAGCTGTCCGTTTTGTCGTTCTCTCGCAACGGCTCTTTCCCCCCCCCCCCTTTCGTTCCGCCTCGTACGTTGTCCAGCTGCGACCCTGCAAAAATCGTCCTTGCTCGCTTGGAGATGATGACACGAAACTCGTAAGGACGCCCCAATCGATCTGGAACGTCCACCTCGCCTGCCAATCCATTGGAATTTGGCATCCAAATAGCATATTCCCTCTGATTGGATAAGGATAGCGTTTGGAATTGCAAATTCGGGTTTGGTCTTGTAAAGGTGCCTTCCAGCCCTTTTCTTTCAGAAACACTAAGGAATTTTCTATATAAACCCCCAGCTTTCTTAAGAAAAGGGGTTGGAAAATTTTGGGTTGAAAATTTTTTTTTGGGGAAGAAGGTTTTAGACAGATTCTTTTTTTTGAAAGTTTTCTTGTTATCTCTGTTAAAGCATAGAAAAATCTCTGTGTTAGAAATTTTGGGTTGAAGATAAGGATACACATCGACATATAGACGATTTAGTTTGTTTTTTAGAACATTTGATAGACTGGAAGTCCAGTCTCTCCTGTCGTTGGTGTTCATCTCCTCTTTGAGTGCGGATTTTATCGGAGCTTATCTCGTCGTGGGAAGTCTCTGCTCTGCTCGTTTGCCTCCGGTGTCGCTGCCCATCAACAGGTAAATACTCTCTTTATGTAATTTTCTTCTCCTCTCGGCTTCAATGTGGTGGAGGGAGTATTGGAAACCTCTTTCGTGTGTCTACTGGTCGTTTCGTCGCTGTTGGTTTGACATTGCTGGATATGTTTGCTGAAGTTTGTTTATTTTTTATTTTTTTTGTTTGCATATATAACCCATTTGTTCCGGCTTACTTCATTTGAGTAAAAACTTTATCCGGGTTTTTAATCGTCGTATTGGGTTGTACAGATTTATGGCTTTCGCTTGTTGACTTCATGTTTTGGTTATCCCTTTGGTTCTCTCTTGATGTTTTACTTCGGAAAGTGTAGTTTCTATTAAGTTCATTGCCTCGTCTAAGTTGGAGGTTTTCCATGATACAATGATGTCCTTGTGTGTTTGCCGAATGTGAATGAAGTTTCCTCTTCTCCTCTACTAGCTTTATGATAGTTGAGTTTAAGTTTGTTCATATTAATCTTGATACATTATTTTCTTTCTGAAAATTTGAATGAAATGAGTGAGTTTTCAAATTTCTATTGGGTTTGATGCCCTTGTTGATTAACATAAGCAGCATTTGTTTATGTCTTTTTTTTCTTTCTCTTCTCCCTCATTTTGGTCATAACAGCTTTATGACACTAATATTTTCTGGTATTTACTTCTCGTTTCTGATCGAATCTGCCTGAGTTTGTGCTGGTTAATGGTCTTACATATATATTTTGTCAATTTTGCTTAGCCTTCCTTTATGAATCTCTTGTGTCGTTGAACTTGTTATTCAAATTTGTAAAATTTTGATTAGAGGTTTTCTGTAATTTGTTTCAATAAGTCCAAGGCACTGTTCTATTGCTTTTCTTTTCTTAAGCTTAGGATTATATATGTGTTTCGTCTTGATAGATTTTCTTCTTTTGACTTGTACAGCTTAAAGAAAATCATGACCTTCCTTGTGTGAAGCTTGTTTAGGTGCAAATAATTTATGTGTTGTTGCTACCTTTTGCATAATGTAATCACCGCTTTAAGTCTTGGTTCTTTTGTGTCCATTGTTATTTTGAAATCTTTGTAATGCATAGAGTAAGCTTGATCAGTAAAGTATGGTATTTGTTTTGAGTTTACTAAGCAGTAATGGTATGCATATGACGGAGGCATTAGTATGTACCTAGGCATTTCATGTCACTGCCATTACTCTACTTGTTGTGGATTCTTGTTTTATTTTTAGCGTCATTTGGAATTGTTTTTGAATTCATCTGTTTCCCCTAACTCGATCTTCTAGTAGTTCAATTTATCTCCGTTTTGTTCAAGATGCTTGTTATTAGTTCATCGTTCGTATGCTAATTTACGTCTATTTTATTGCATGTGAGAATCCCTTTCGAGTCTATTTTGGGACTCCCTCTTCCTCCTTGCATTTCAAGAGAGAGCCGTAAAGGCTCAATTCCTTCATCCGAGTCATACACAATCAAGTGTCGTGAAGATTAAAGAAATTTGAAGAAGACGGATTAGAAGACTTCTTTATTTTATATTTTTGTATTTTTATTTTTATTTGTAATGGGCCTAAGCCCTTGTCATTTTTACTTTTCTCGTACTTATTTTGTATGCCTAGACTAGGACAGGTGAAATGGGTCGAAAACCCAAACAAGAAATGGGTTAAAAAACCCAAAAAGCAGGTGGGTCCAAATTTCGGTCAAGGCGGACAGAACCCGAAATTGGACCCAATCTCTCTCTCTCTATCTCCCTCTTTTTACTTGTTTATATGCTTCGTTGATTGTCGTTAGTTTTAGGGTTAGAAAAACTCTGACCCCCTCGTTATACGCATTACTATTTTATCAAACTTAAAACTGAGCTAAATTTCAAAACGATAAATGTTTCAAATTTGCAAGTTCGCTTAGATTTAAATTTAGGAAGTTTAACTTCAAATAAAATTCGCAAATCTTAAAAAACATATTAGTCAAATGGTTAGTTGCCGGAAAGCCGCATTAAGCGGAACGTCTTAGGTGCCTTCAAAACCTTCCTAAGACGTTAATAAGAATTCCCGAACCCTTTTAAAAAAGTTTTCAAACAATTTTTCTGTTTAAGTTATTTGAAAACAAATTTTCTTAATTTTCCTTAAAAATTAAGTGGCGACTCCTAAAAGTCGAAATCTCTTAAAACAAAATAATCTCTTTCTAATTATTTTTCGATAAAACACTATTCTGCCTCTTAATTTATTTTATTTTATTTTCATATGATTTTGAAGTAGTGTTACTATTAAAACTTTTATAGGATGTGTAAACCTAAAGTTTTCTATCAATGAATTTAGATGCCTTCCTAACCAAAACTAAATTAAGTCTAAGGTTGAAAGTAAATCAAACCAAAATCACATTCTAAAAAAGATAAAAATTCCCTACAAGTATAAGGCTGCAATCTTACCTATTTTTGCACCTAAAGCAACGAATATGAGTTCAATGTTGTCAGGTTGTGCTACTCCAAAATTTTGATTTGTTTAGTATGGGACCTCTTCAAACTGTCGGATTGAGACCATCTTCAAAGTGAATTTTTTTTTGGGAGCCATGAAAAGGCAAGGGAGAGAAGGTGAAGGTGAAGATGAAATGATAACTTTTTATAAAGTGAAATGAAAAGGTCCACTTTATAAAGTGGAAGAAAAAGTTCCGTTATAATTAAAAATAAACGTTATGACACTAACGGAAAACGTTTAGAAAATTGAATATAGTAAAACTTTTTTTCCACTAAGCTTATTTTAGTTGCTTATTAAAAAGTGACTTATTTTGGTTACTTTTATATTTTTGTGGCTTATTTTGATTTCCAACTCAAATTTAAACAATTGGATTGGTTCAATTTTTTTCGATTATATTTTGCTTGAAACCAAACCAAGCAAAAAGAAAAAGAACAATTCAGTTGTATTTTCATTGATTCTCTGCCCACTGGAGAGACAGAAAGAAGAAGGGTAACAATATTAAGTGACCACTCAATTCTCATGTATATGAATGAATCCTCAGCCTCAAACAACCTGCACTCTACTGTACATACCAAATACAATGCGATTACTAACAACAGCCCTCAAAGTTACATATACAAGTCCAACTTTTGAGTAACGACACAGTCAAGCTTTAGCTTTAGAGGGAGTTGCTATCAAATGATGTAAAGTTGACGCCTGGATAACAGTGCTAGGACTAGTATCTCTACTCCGTGTTGCCACAGATTGCCTAACACCTACGTTTTTGTCAACCCCACTTCTTACAACATGTATCCAAGACCGGGGAAGGCTTCTCACCAGCCGTGTTGAAGCTACCAGCAGAATCACACCAACAATGATGCACATCCTGTACACAAACATCTCCATATCAACAGCATTTCTTTTGCTACAGCAAAAAGTCTCCAAATCCCTTATAAATGTAGGAATCCCAGGAAGACGACCAAGGCATTTAAATAACAGATATAAACCACGAATACAAAAGATGCAACACTCTAATTTAACATGTGAACTGATGTGCACTTATTCCCAAAAAAGGGAAAAAAAAAGAATCAGCTGTATACTTTAGTTCAAAACATCTTGTAATGTGCTAATAATATGATGGTACTTATGGAAATTCCAAACAATAGAACAATATAAAGTTTCTAAAGTAACAACTTACAAACAAACTTTCTGTGATTAAAAGTTACAGATGACCCACATTGATTCTTTCAAATGCTAACATTTTTCCCATTAAAATTTTAAAAGAATTTGAAGGTAATATTAGGTTCACATATTCCACCAGGTCACTAAAAGATATATGCTTTCACCATTTATCTTGAAACTCACTTCTTAACGTGAAAACAAGTCATTTCATTTTTCTTTTTTGAGAACACTGGTGTTGAGGCCAGCTAGTGCACTTTAAATAATTCCACAAAGAACATGCTAACTCCCACTGACAAAGGCAGTGGCGTAGCAAGGAATTCATCAAGGACGTTCAAACTTTTGAATGATGTCAATTAAAACTTTTGATGTGCGTGCACCAAAAGTTGTAAATCAAACAGCACAATATTTAACGAAACCATAATAAGAATTGTAACAGAAACACAATTTTATAAAATCAAGACTAACATATAGAAGTCAACAAAAGAAATCCTAATAGTAAAAGTATATTCGTTTCTCTTGATGAGGTTTCATCTCTTGAAATATTTTTTTATAGTACTCATTTAAAAATACACGAAATAATGTCCTTTCTACACAAGGCATTGCCCCATCTTAAACTTCATCATTCGATTCTGCAGGTTTACTGTTAAATTTTCTTTTGTAGAGTTCGACTTTTAAATTTTCAGAATTGTTTGATAAACAATTTTCAATTAAAAGCTACTTCTAAGATTGCATGTTTACTTTTTACACAATTTTTAGAGGTATTTTGTAAGAATAATTGAAAAATGTAGTTAATATATTGAAGAAGTTTATAGTTTGAATGGTAAAAATTGAATTTTATGTAGTAATAGTTATTACCATAGTCACTAGTGCATCAAAAGTAATAATCTTGTGAATTCATTGACTGTTATAGTTGATTGATTAATTCGAACTGATTTTTTGAAGTCTTTTGCATGAGATACTGAGAAGAAAACGCTAGATAATAATCACTATCATTTTGGACATAATCTTTAAAATGATATGTATATTGGAAAAGAATTTGCACAGTGCAGAGTGAAGATTAAAAATGATACTTTCAAGTTAGAGTCTAAAAAAAGGGTGGGAAAAAAAAATCAAGACAAAAAAAAATAACTAATCTAAAAAACCACCATAGTTAGAGTGTATTATTTTTCATTTAAAGAATACTCTAATTTTGATTTTATTTTTGATAAGAAGACTCCAAGGAACTGGTCTCATTTATGTTATGGACCATTATCCATGTCCAAGTATTCAGCCAAATTTAGCCCAACGTTCAAAGTTCAAACCAAATCTGACCCAAAACCATGACTCACGTTCCCCTCTTCTCCATTCATGTATAGACCGAAGTAGCCAGTGAAACAAAAAGATGAAGACCCCTATTTCAGTTCCAAAACGGTGCCACAACTCTTATCTCTCACAAATTCATACACCAATGTGTGCTTAGCACGAGAGCTTCGGTACCACACGAAGATTCTAGAAACTCCTCGATGGTACATTACTCTAAATTATCAAGAAAAAACCTTTGAAGGCCACAAAGGACTAGTATAAATCATTATATAGCAGAAAATTGAAGGTATTTGTTCAGTTATCAAAAAATTGAAGGTATTTGTTTCTGATCTATTCAAATCTTTACTTTGAGCTATCAAAATTTCAATTTTCTACTCTAAATTATTGGTCAACACACCCGATCTTGTTTGACACAGATCCCACACCCTTACCCGTGTCTCTGTCGTGTCGACACGGGTGCCGGACCGATTTTGGCGAGTCCAAGTAACTTAGGTCAAGGTTATTCAAAATTTGATTTCCCACCACTTCAATTAGTTTGTCTTAGTTTGACTCGACATGGAATTTAAAAAAATAAAGAAGACTTCGATTTTTGTGATCTTAAATTATAGATCTACGTAACGTACCAAAATACCCTTTGAATTTGGTGGTCTTAAATACGTCATGTAGGATGTTTCGTGTAAGGAGTTACTAAATATGGGAACATTCTTTTTTAAATAGACCAACGAAATTTAAGACAAACAAATTGAAATGGAGTAAGTACAAGATATTTGCCTAGGTGATATTTGACCTATAAACTTGCATAAGGTGACATTTGACCTCTATATACATAATATAATTTTTCGAGTAAGGGTGTTCGCTTAATCACCCTTGGGACAATGTAGCTACGCCACTAGGCACATCCAACAAGGCTTGAACAAATGGAGAAAAAATCACCTAGTGTTTTTGCTTGCACTCAAATTTGAATTCTAGACCTCATGATTCTCAACCTACTTTGTTAACCACTAGGCCACATCCTTTAAGTGCAACAAGACATTCAATTGGAGGGACTACTATGTGTAATCATAAAGATAAGATCAGTGAAGTTATGAAACCCACTTGTCATCCAAGTAGAGAGGGGGGAAAAGGCTCTCACAAAGATATATAAGCAAGTTCAGCAAAAACTAATGAATCTTCCTATTTATCCCGAGTAAGTAATTAAGTTTTGAAAAACCATATTTCATGGGATCAGGAGACAAGACAAGAGGGCCTTGCCTCTATTGTAACAAAGAAACTTGACGAGCAAAATGGATGGTAATAAGTCCAACGATAAATGGCAAAAAGGCAAAGAAAATGAACATGTCATACATACCATCCAAGCAAGAGCCAGAGACGAGATGTTGGTGCTGAAGGCAAGCGTTCACCCAAAGCAAACATACCAGCAAAGACACCTGTTACGATAGATGCAACAGCCGCACATGTGGATACTACAATTGCCCTTCCATGCTTCAAGCCACGTGTCTGTTTGGAAGAATAGAAGTACTTGGTGAAAACCATTCATAAAATAGAATGGATGATAGTTCTCTTGAAGGGAAAAAGAATTTAGTGATTTCATGGCCTCATCTATGTTTGCTAGTTAACGTGATGTTGACCAAAATCAGACAAGGGAAGAACGTGTTTGATCATGATAATGCTATGTTTGGAGTCACAATATAATAATGTTGATATACACCGGTAAGTGGTTATAGCTGATATAAATAATGTTGATTACAAGGAGTACCTGACATACAAAACCAGAAGCACTACAACAAATGCTTATTGTAATACAAATCGGCACCAACAACTTGGAAAATCCCTGCTCCAAGAATAAAAATCCCATCTTTGATATCACAGATGAAATCCTGTAATAACCATATTATAGAGTCATTATCTGTATTATGATGGGAGGGCATCCTGATCTTAATAAACCACCAACACTTTGAGATTGAAAATAAACAACCCACACATGACATAGGAACTTTATGACCTTAGCAAGCATGTACTACATGAAGACCAAATGAAATTTACTCAACGCAATCAAACATACATGTTAATTAATATGATTGCAACATATGTTAATAACAACCCAGCTATAAGAGAACTAATCAAGCAACAAAAAGAACTGTAGACAGTTGTTAATTTGCATTTTGAGATTTTAAATAATAAATAATATCTTGCCATTTGAAGAGAATGTAAAGAACAGAATGATAGATCCAGATGGTATTATTAGGAATAAAATCCGATGGTTGAATTGAAGTGGAGAAGTGCTATCGAGGTGTTATGTGGTAGAAAGATGCCTACCAAAAGGTAAGTTTTATAGAACTATAAAACTGACAATGTCATATGGAAGCAAAAGTTGGGCTACTAAAAGTCCAAGATGAGTGTTGCAGATGCTAAGACGATGCACTGTCATACCAAATTACATAACATTAAAAATGACCACATTCGCCAGAAAGTGTAAGTAGCACACATTGAGGATAAGATACAAGTAGGTTGCCTGAGATGGTTTTGGATATGTGTTGAGTCGACATACAGATGCACCAGCCTGTATGTGTGAAACTTGTTACAGTAGGTAAAAGTCCCACATTGGTTAGGGAATGGACTGGCGGTTCTCCTTATATGGACTTCGACAATCCTCCCCTCATGAGCTAGCATTGGAGGTTGAGTTAGGCCTAGTGCCATATCTTTACATGGTATCAGAGTCAGGTTCATCCCCGTTTGGGCTCCTGGTTCACGCTCCAGTTGGGCCTAGGCATGAAGGGGGATGCTAGAGTGGGTAAAAGTCCCACACTGGTTGGGGAATGGGCTAGGTCTCCTTATATGGACTTGAGCAATCCTCCCCTCATTAGCTAGCTTTTGGGGTTAAGTGAGGCCTAGGTGCCTTATTTTTGCCAAACTATTGTAATTAAAGGTGCTAAAAAGAACGGGGTAGACCTTAAAACACATGGAATAAATTTGTCTCGAAGGATCTATAAATCTTTGGGATCAATGCAGACCTAGCTAAACATACGATACAATGGAAGAAAAAAAAACATATATGCAATATATACTAGTTGAGGATAAGCTTTAGACTTGGTAGGAACTGCAAATATTAATATTGTTATATCATTTAACTTATTTTTTTACTTTTATTTTAATTTAATATGATGATGATATGAAATGAGCTTAAAGAAGTAGGGAATCGTATAGCCAATCCCAACTTGTTTGGGACTGAGGCATATTTGCAAATATTATTTAATACAAGCCTATTCGTTCTCATTATTGGACGTTACAGTGATTTAAGAGGTCTGGTACTATTCCACTCTCATTTAGTATGCATCAATACAAAGTTCCATCTATTGATGAGACTGTCATTAGAGGGTCATTTAGTGTATGAGGTTTCTGCATCTTAGGCTCTGCTGCATTTTAGGTCAATGTACAAGAAATAAGCTGCTCCTGTTATCAAAAAAAGCAAAAGATAAATTTAAGAGAAGAAGTATACCCAAACAAAATTCCAGATTCCAGTCCATAAATAATTTCCTCGATGACTTCATATTGCATCTGCATTGGGGAAAATTTGCATATGGCATCAGGCATGTTCAATAGCATCATATGTAAGAACTCAGTGGAAAACTCATACCAGCTCTTGTTCTCTACGCTGCCGTCTATAAATGCGAAGCCATCCATTAAGAAGTACCTATATCCATTGAACAGTATTAGATTTCGGAATTCAAAAGGTACAAAAGCATTTAAATACCCCTTCAGTCCTAATGGCTCAAAACTATATGTGGATATTTCATAAAAAGAACAATACAAGTACAAATCAATCCAAAAGTATTCCACACAACCCAAGAAGTAAGAACCTTGCAGTACAGTGAATATTTACTTAAATGAAGAAAGTTATTACGCAGTGCAATGGCCAGTGGGTATGGCAAATCTAGTTAAATGTTCTCTTCTAAAGATATTAGAGAAATGAGCCTGTAATAGTTGGTCAGCAATAGTGGTCCCCAAAGAGAGCACCAAGCAGTCTCCTTCACTAAATTTAGATAGATAAAATCTTCTCCCTTCATCAAATTCCAAATACATGCTCATGTAGGACAAATTATCCAGGAAACTGACAGAAAAATATGCTTTGTATTGTATACAAATGAAGGTAACCTGTGTCCCTAAAATAGGCACATGCTGGAAAAACTATCAGAATATTAAAGAGGACACGACTGGTCCTAAATTTGTTATGACAATCTGTATCAGTCGCATAAAATTCTAGAGAGCATGAGTTCTTGGATCAACTTTACCAATGTCTAGGACGTTTGTAAAGAAAAAGGACCATTATTAAACTCGCCCAAACTAAAGTAATGTTTGGGATTGAGTTCTGCAGAGAGGGGGGGGGAGTAGAAGGGGTGATGATGGGGAATGCTTAAAGATGTTCAACATCATCAAATAATCAGCTGCAAAAATACTATCAGTGGTTGATTCCCACTGCCACATTTATTAGACCCTCTTTTAGGTGCCTGCTTACTATAAGTGTTCTTGGTTAAGGGAAACACGTGCATTGAAAGGATTGATTCTACAAGTAGACAGAGGTCTTTTCATAAATTAACAATATAGGAACCGATATACAAAAGGAACTCAGCACCTAATCACTCCAAACATAAATGATAAGGGAAAACCTTCTCAAGCAACTAACTTAAAGTCTTGTATTGCGCATAGAATAAGATACCTACAAACAAGATTGCAACAGCACATGCCAGCCATGGTAGGTGAAAAATTGAGATAGCAGAAGCCTGCTGCTCCTCCCCTCCAGCACCAACAGCTGAACAGATAAAAGAGAAATGGTAAGTTAAAGTTTGTCAGATATTCACATCCCAATGGAACATGTCAGCATGTAAGGTATAAGGTTCCATTAGAAAAGAAGAAGTGCATCTCCAACCCTAAACTCTATTTTACACTCCAAATATAGAGTTCTCTATTTCTCCAGACAACCAACTCCAACCCAATTTTCTATTTTACTCACTAAAAATGAAACTTTTTCTCTCTCATCGATATTATATTATTATTTCTATTTCATTCTTAATTTCTTATTTCATAATATAAATCATTTCTTACTTTTTTTCCCCAAATAATTACTTAATATAAATTTCATGTGATATAAATTTTATTTTTTTAATTTTTTTATTTAATATAAAATTATATTTTATTTTAAATTTCTAAATTACATAAATTGCAAGAAAATATTATATAATATACAAATTAATAACAAATTCAAATAAAAGTGAAGTACAATTACATAAACACTCAACTTTCAAAATTATTATGTTACTCCCAAAAATGTTCTATTAATGCATTACAGAGTTCAAAATGAGTATTTTGGTCCTTAATTTTTTTATGTCTAGCTAAAAATTGTTCAAACCAGAGATTTTCATCATCTACCATCATACCCTAATTTTTTTTTTCCAAATAATGCTAAATTTGAAACCGACCTACCGGATTACTAAATTACTGTTGTGATAAATTAATTATTATGTTATGTATTGCATTGTGTTTTATCTTGTAATTAGATTATTATGTTACGTATTGTATTTTTAAATTAAAATTTTCATCTTATCATTTTGATTTTGAGCATTCTTTCCAGTAAAAATTAATAATAAAAATAAAATTATATTATTGACGGAAATTAGAAAAAATTTAAAATATTTTAGTTCGGGATGAAAGTAGTATATATTAAATAATATATTTAAAAAATATTATATTGAATTTAAACAGAATTCTGAATGTTAGATATTTAATTAATGACATTGTATGCAAATAATATATGTTAATTAGAAAATAATAGAAATATTAATAAAATATTGAAAAAGTGAAATAGAGAGTGAATAGTAGTTCTCCAACTATTCAACCCTCTAAAAATGAAGAATAGGGTCTAAAATAAAGAGGGGTTGGAGTGCTCATTCTCTATTTTACGCTCCAAATATAGAGAACGGAGAGTAAAATAGAGTTGGGTTGGAGATGGACAGAAAAATTGATTCCATAGGCTACTAATTTCTTTTGGCAGTCAGGAAACTGATCTTGTACAATCACTTAAGAAAAAAAATAAACAAATAGTAGTTCCCCAAATTTGGAGAACTAAAATTCAACTCTCTAAAAAATGAAGAATAGAGTCTAGAATAAAGAGGGGTTGGAGTGCTCATTCTCTATTTTACTGTCCAAATATAGAGAATGGAGAGTAAAATAGCGGTGGATTGAAGATGGTCATACACAAAAATTGATTCCATAGGCTACTAATTTCTTTTGGCAGTCAGGAAATGATCTTGTAAGAAGGTGATGCATAAGCTTTTGGCTGAAAGACTAAAGAAGGTGATGCATAAGCTTGTGAACAAGCAACAAATGGCCTTTACCAAGAGCAGGCAGATCATGGATGCAGTGTTGATAGCCAATGAATGTGTTGATTCCAGGAAAAAGGACAAACAACCCAGGATCCTATGCAAGCTGGATATCCAGAAGGCATATGATCACCTCAATTGGAACTTTTTGATGAAGATGATGCAAAGGATGGGTTTTGGTCAAAGATGGTTAAAGTGGATCAGACACTGCATAAGCTCAGTGAAATTCTCTATTCTGATCAACAAAAACCCATGTGGGTTTTTCCCATCAAACAGGGGTTTGAGACAAGGGGACCCCCTATCTCCTTTTCTTTTATCATGGCTATGGAAGTGTTGAGCAACCTATTCCAGACTGCAAGAGCAAATGGTTGGATCAGAGGTTTCAAAGTGGGGGAGAATACGAGAAACAATCTAGAGATCACTCATCTACAGTATGCCGATGACACTTTAGTATTCTGTGGAGCTGTAAAGGAGCACATGCTAATTTTGAGAGTCATTTTAAATATTCTTGAGGCTGTGTTAACAAGTTCCATCTATCCTGTAAACACAGTACCAAATATTGGGGACTTAGCTTACAAGCTTGGAGGGAAAGTAGGTGAACTACCAACAACCTACTTGGGAATGCCTTTGGGGACTAAGAGCAAATCAAGTGGAATATGGAGTGGTGTAATTGAAAAGTGTGAAAGGAAGCTCGTGAATTGGAAGTGTCAATATCTATCCTCAGGGGGCAGACTTACTCTAGTCAAGAGTGTCCTGATGCCTTGCCATCATACATAATGTCTATATTCCTACAGCAGCCAAAGTAACCAAGAGGTTAGATGCAATTAGGAGAACTTTCTAAGGAAAGGCAGTGAAGATAAGAAGAAGTACCATTTGGTCAATTGGTAGGAGTTTCTAGTTAGCAAGAGAGGGGGTGGACTCAACATCAGGGATCTGAGTACGCAGAATAAGAGCTTGATGATGAAATGGTTGTGGAAATTTGCCTCACCAGAAGTCTTTATGGAAGGAAGTAATAACAACAAAATATGGCATGGAGGACAAGTGGATGACAGAGGGGGTGACCAACCCTTATGATTGTAGTGTGGATATGGCTACTGGTCAAAGATAGAACAAAATGTAAGGTTGGTAATGGAGAAAAAGTGGCCTTCTGGAATGTCATCTGGTGTGGAGAGGAGACACTCAAATAAGCATTTTCTGAGCTACATAGTCTAAGTGAAGCACAGGAAGCATCAGCGGCAGACTTATGGACAGGACAAAAGTGGAATTTACATCTGAGAAGAAACTTAAATGACTGGGAAATAACATCCATAGCAAGATTTCATGACACAATGGATAGGGCTACTAATCTAACAGAAGAGCAAGAATATGGGAAGGAGAGAGAAAGGGAGAGTTCACTGTAAGATCTGCATATCGAGAATGGAGACCTATTGTAGAGCAGCAAGCAGAATGGCCTTAGAGGATGATCTGGAGAACAAAAATCCCATACAAGGTGAACTATTTCACGTGGCTTTTGGCAAAGGAGGAAGTCTTGACACATGAAAACTTGAACAAGAGGAAACACAACCTTTGCTCTAGATGTTATTTATGCGAAGAACAGGTGGAGACAGTCAACCATCTCTTTTTACACCGCAAATGGAGAGATTAATTATGGCAGATGTTCATTCACAAGAGGAAGATCAAGTGGACAAAACCAGGAAGAATCACAGAAGTTCTAAAATGCTGGAACAGCGATGGAAATGCAGGAAAAGAGGAGGAGAGATGGAGGATTGTCCCAGCATGCATTTAGCAGACAATTTGGAATAAAAGGAATCAAAGATGTTTTGAAGGAAAGTACAACAATATTCAGAAGATAAAGATAAACTGCCTAGGTCTTTATTAATTTTGGTGTAAGCAAGAAGTAACTGAAAATTCTGAAGATGTTTTTAATGTTATTGACTGGTTGTAACTAGAAGATATTAGGGCTGATGCAAGTATAAATTTTTGGAGGGGAACTACACTTTGATGTAGTATACCTGTGGATATATAGAAGTAAATGTTACCTTTCCCAAAAAAAAATGATCTTGTACAATCACTTTAGAGAAAAAATAAACAAATAAGTTCTCTCTCTCTCTCTCTCTCTCCCTCCCTCTCTCTCCCTCCCTCCCTCCCTCTCCCTCCCCCCCC
>NC_028642.1:33722049-33807924 GCF_001406875.1 Solanum pennellii | reverse complement strand
CCCCCCTCTCTCTCTCTCTCTCTATCTATCTATCTATATATATATATGAACTATGAGCTAGAGTATTACAATAAGTCCTATCTCTAATTTAGGAAAGACAATCGATGCTAATTACAATATACAATTAACAAAAATAAAACAGATGAAGAACTCTCATAAATAAGCTAACAGACAAAATCTCCTATTATCAAGCTAAACAAATAACCTAAAGTTCCTTCCCAAAGCCTTAATTAGATGGAATAACTACCATATGTGACATGGAATCTTTGTCAAAATACCATACCAATCATGTTCATACTTGTCAAACCTTGCCTTTAACTACTGTGCTGAATGCGCAAAATATAAGCTTTAACGGCAAAAGAGGCTAAAAAGAATGCTAAGTTTGCTATCCAAGTATCCTGGCATAAACCAGTCGCAGGCTGGTATAAGCTAAATGTGGATGCTAAGATACAATCAGCCAAAGATGCTTATTCGTAATGGAGGACCAATTCACAATAACAGTGAAACTGGGATTATTGGATTCAAAAGGTGTGGGAATGCATATTCACCCCCTACAAGCAGAATTGCTGGCACTAAACGAAGGTTTGGTTATGGCAAAAATACCTAAACCTCAAACCAATTTGGAAATTGAAACTGATTCCACAGAGGTAGTTAAATATATTGACCAAAACAACACTACCTATGCTGATATTATCCATGAACACAGGTTGTTAATGCTGCAGTTAATGAGCCCAGGGATCAGGCATAACTTTTGACAGGAAATGAAGTAGCCCATGTGCTTGCAAAGGAAGATCTCACCTAGTCCACTATAAATAAAGTTTATGTATTATGTGTGACCTCCATATTTTGCTGAAGAAAAACTAGAAGTTGACCGCAAAGGAGGAAACCGTTTTGTTTAATATGTTAATGTAAACACTAGTATCCAAGCCAACTATGGCAATCTTAATGTCCTAAGAGACATCTACAGAATGATTATGTAGGGTTTTAGTACTGTTGAAGGACAAACTGCAATATTTTGCATGATTAAGTAGTAATAAAGATATCCTTATTACTCAAAAATAAGAAGTGAATCAAATAAGCAACACAAACAATTACATCTAAGTTCATGAAAGAAGTAGTGGAAGAGAATCAATTTCCATGTTATGGTGAGAGAATCTATATTTGCTTTGTACTAGACAAGGCTGAAACACAATTCTTCTTTTATTTTGCTTGATGTTATTGTTTTAATTCTATTTTCACCAAAGAAAAACATGAAGCTTCTAGAATCATATTTGTGTTTATTTTTGTTTTTTTCAACGAAGACATACGGGGCAAGGTGGGAGTGGCATTCCTGGTGGACGAGATGCGGGAATCGAGGTTGAGATAGTTTGGGGCAAGGTGGGAGTGGCATTCGTGGTGGATGAGATGCGGGAATCGAGGTTGAGATAGTTTGGGATGTGAAGAAGAGGAGCATAGCCAGTGAGGTGTGAGAGACTGAGAGGTTGGCAGTAATAGGTCTAAGGAGAGGGAGAGGGAGGAGAGAGGTGATTAGACAAGACATGGCACATCTTCAGCTCACGGAGGACAAGGCCCTGGATAGAAGAGCATGGATGCCGAGGATTAGGGTAGGCAGTTAGTAGGTAGTCGAGATTCCTCTTGTCCTAGTGGTAGAACATGTTTCTTGTTTTGAGAGCCTTCCTGCTTCCTTACCACTATTTTATTATTATAATAAGCATTAATCATTCTTCAAAGTTACTACTTCTGTTGTTTTGTTTACTTTAGTTATCTTTACTATTCCTGCTCTCCATACTTCTATTTCTTCAATGTTTATTTATGAAGACTTTAATTTCTTTAATGTTTTCACTAAAGCTTTTTTCACCCGCCCTTTTTTCGAACATGTTCTAAAAAATGATTTCTTTGAGCCAAGGATCTATAGGAAACAACCTCCCAACTGGTGAGGTCTGCGTACACCTCACCCTCCTCAGGCCCCACTTGTGACCACACTGCAAACGAACAGTTGCTTACTTTTTAATTATTTTAGTATGCTCTTTATTACATTAAATGTCCTCTATAGAAAATATAAGGGATTTGCAACAATTTTTTCTTCCATCAAACTTGAATTCTTTGATAATCTTATCCGTCCAGAGACTGGCATATCATTAAATCCCTCGACCCCTAACCACCAATTTTTCAAATATAAAAGAAGCTCTATTGTTCGCAGTTTCCACACTTAAAAAAGTAGTGGGTTGTGATCCAAAACTAGGAAATATCCTTTGTTATGTGCTCCTAGAAGTTTCCTTTCATTCAACTGAAAATAAGAATTTGTCCAGCATAGCTGCACTGTAGTGATTGACCTCTAACAACCAGGTAAATCAGCCCCTGTACAATGGTGGATCGAATAGCTCCATGTCTTCTATCCAGTCTGAGAAGTCAGTCATTGAATTAGTGATACATTTCCTTCTTTCATACAGAAGCATGTTAGTGTTGAAATCACCACAGAATATCCATGGACCCTCACATAAACCCCTGAATGATGAAATCTTTTCCTAGCTTAATTTCCTTTCCCTTCTGGTGTATGGTGCATACACTTCTGTTAGACACCACTTAAAAGATTGTAACACTGATTCAAAACTATAGGCAATTCAATAACATTGTGTTGCAATCAGTTTCCCTTCCACATTCTACTGTCCCATAGCATTAGAATTCTACTACTGCTACCTTCAGCTTCAAGATATCCACATCTCATCATCTACATGCCCATAGTTGCCATAATATCCACGTCCTTTTCTAATTTGTTTCCCGAGAACAATACAAGTCAGCACTCCATTTCTCATTAGACTCTTAACGAGATCCCTTTTAGAAATCATGTTAAGTCCCTAACATTCCATGATATTAATTTGACCTTCATTGATAAGTTGAAAGTGGATTTTTCCCCCTTCTTCTTACTACTTCCACCTCTTCATTATTTTCCACTAGTTGCTCCTGACTTTTCTTTCTTTCATCTAGATTCATATAGGGAGCCAGAGTTCTTTCCACATCCCACAAAAGCACTATTATATTGATAACTCAATCCCTGGAAACAGGAGTGAACCTGAGTCTATATAGCCACTGATTCAACAAAGAAGATGCTATAAACACGTTAGTCAAAGCATTATAAGGAGTTGAAAGAGAAACAAACTGATGATCTTCTTACAACCAATAAGACGTGAAGACCTTCCAGAACAATAATACATATCAATTTTGGACCAAGCCAAATTTGTTAATACCATACCCCTACCTTATGAGGTACTGTTTCCGAAAGACCCTCGGCTCAAGTAACGCACATGAAAGCAGATTTAAAAGGACAGATTCTTTAGATGCCAAATATCAACAGAAGCAAAAACCGAGTAATAGTAATCCTCTAACAAAATAACACTCCAACTTCAACAAGGATAACCTGACGAACCAGATATTCTAAGCCTGGTGTGAGGCCGCACAATTGTCTTGTCAACTACTTCCTCCGAATGGAACAAAAGTAGTCACCCTTAATAGATGAATTCCCCCTATATGCATAAGGCCATCTACCCAGTAACACCATGCTTAGCAATACAGAGGAAAATAAACTGTTTCTTTGTTTTCCATAGCTTGTTAGTTCTTTTAACAAAATAAAGCATTAAGGAACTTACATTACCTATGGTGCCAATGCCCGCCAAGGTAATTCCTATCCAATCAATAGCATTCATGATCTCCTTTAGATAAAAATGGGAAAAGACTGAAAGTATAGCAAGTCCACAGCCAGAAACTGGTTGAATGACCGATACCTGGAGAATATCATTGAAATGTAAGTGTGAATGATTCTTCTAGCTATCAATATAAGAAAGAAACATTCTGTATGGGGTTCTCTCTAATAATTGATTTACTTTCAAACTATCAAGTTCAATTCCCTAAATATGCATAAAAGAGAGCTTGCTGGAAATGCACTTACCGGGGCTAGAGACAGTGCTCGCAACATCAAGACTGCTCCAAACAAATCCATAAGTAAACCAAAAATCCATGCCTTGTTGAAAGCATATGCTTTAATCACCTGTAGACAGAGATCATGAAGCTTTCCAGTTTCCAAGTAGACGTGTTTCATAGAAGAAATGTGACGAATTCATAAAATTAAAGGAAAGCAGGATAGCTTCATGGAGGCCAACATGATTTAACAAAGAATATAAGGGCAAGAAAGAGATGATGTCTGCATAATACTAGAGATAGTAAAAAACAGGAACACTTACAGCTATTTCAAATACAATAGTTGGCATTCACACTCGATAATGATAATGTTTTCAGCTTCACAAAAAAAATCTGACCATTGGCAAACGGTCCAAATTGAATAGCACTGTTGCCTAACGGACAAAATTAACCCCTTTTTTCTTTTTTTATTTAAAAACTAACCCCTCCCCTATTTACACATTTACCTTTAGAAAATCTATAAACATCCCCCAACCCATGCCCCACCCTTTCTTTCTTCATTTCTTTCTTCCCACACAGCTCTCTACCAACATCCATCTCAATTCTCTCTTAAAGTGCTATCAACAATAAGCTCTCTAAATTTTACTTTTTTCTTTATTTACGGTTTAATTGATAAATCAAAAGTAGAAGTGAGCAATTGTGATTGTACTACTGTCTGAGTTCTGAAATTCAATTTAAACATCTAATTTTCAAGTATTCAACTTATTGCGGAAATTTGGTACACTTGTTCCATCTCTCTCTTATTTAGTATATTTATTGTACATTTAATTTTTACTTATTTTCTATTTTGTTAGGTCTAGTAACTAGTTTTCTTACACTAAATTTCTGATGTCCAATTCATGATCACTAATTAATTTATTAATAAAGTTTCCTTAACAACATTTTGCTAACTATATCTATTTATCTTTTTTTTTTAGATTACAAGGAAAACCCGCAGCCGCTACCCTTTGGGTGCGCACAGGGTAAAACCCCCGCTCCTATGCAATAGCTCGCAAACCACAGCCCAGAAGGCAAACCCCTTGCTTTCACTAGCAAGGGGTTTCGAACTTGAGATCTCCAACTTGGAAGTCCCAAGCTCAAACCACTGGGCCACCCCGAAGGGTATATCTATTTATCTTTTTGCTACTAATTTATTCATTATCTTATTCTTTTCAGTGATTATGAAATTTCAAGACTTATCCTTGATCAACTTATGTCATGAAGTTCCTCAGTTTCAATTCTCATCATCAAATATCCAAGTAGTGGCTAGTTTACTCAAATTAACTTTTTTATCTTTCTAAACAGTGTAAAAGCAGCCAGAGTATTTCGGGTGGGGTGTCATTAGAGAAGCATGTTTAGCCCTGTGAAGAGAGGCATGTTAACTTATAAATGTCATCTCTGTGAAGAGGATGTGAAATCAGTCAATCACCTTTTTATTCATTACAAAATTTTGGGAGTCCTTCCTAAATCTGTGTTACCATCTGACTACAAACTGGGCAAAAGCTTTAGCAACTTAAAAAGACTACTGAAAAACTTGTTACATACACATGTTTATACCAGCAATATGAAATCCTAGTTAATTAAAAATAATTCAAACTGAAAGAGCAAAATCTTTTTCATATAAAAAGAAAGCTAGACAATTAACTTCAGTGCTTGTTAATGTGTTGTACATATAACAAAGCACTTTATATATGTAAACATAAATGCCATGTGGATAATCCACTTTCTGTTAGCAATAAGCAATCTCTCATATCAGAATCACATGATAAATGGTGGTCACACAAATGACATTCCAGCATCATAACACCAACAACTATGCTTCAATCCTAAACTAGTCGAGTTTGCTTTACATTAATAGACAAATCTCTAACCCCTCACCACAAAAAAAAAAAAAAAAAAAAAACTCCCTGCAAAAGCCAACTAACATATGTGCACTAACGCATTCACATTACAATCCAAGAAACAGAAGCATCACCAGACATTCGAAACACTAATTCATACACAATATAGGATAACATAACCAGTCACCCACAACCAACATCCTTCCAAAAAAATCAGCTGTCTAATTACAATCAGATAAACCAGTCCACCAAAGAAAATGTACATTCATGAAAATCAATTTTGTTAACAGAGGAACATAAAAAAAAAAAGAATACATACATACATATATATATATATATATATATATATATTGAATGACCAAAATAGAGAATTGAAAGCGGCAAGTATACCATATACCTTGAGCTTGAAAGATAAAGGAGGCAGAATGAGGGTCCCCTTCTTCTGCAGAACTTTGCCGATATTGTTACCGGCGGTTGCGGCGACGGTCAGGAAAATCGATTCCCACATCTCAGCCCCGCGATTTCCCTCTCCTGCTTGCTTATTTGGTTCGAGTTCTGTCAATTGCCAATAGATCTCACTTCGTCTTAATTTGCTTCAGATTTCAGGCATATTGCCACAATAATAATTAAGACAATAAGCCTGTCAGATTTGTCATGCTCTTTTGTTATTATAATAATAACATACCTCCTACCCTTACTCATTTTTATTTATTTTTTTTTAATTTTTTTAAAAAAAAAGTCAAATATCCTTTGTCAATACCAAATAGAATAAAGAGAAAAGGGTATAATATACCTAGAATGTTTACGCTTTAGATAAAAATTTATCCAAACCGAACAATCGAACCAAATTGATAAAATAAAATCGATGTGATGTGAGTTTAATTTGGTATGTTTAGATTTTTGAAAACCAATAGTATTTGGTTTGGTTATGATTTTATTCGAAAAATCAAAGAAATAACCGAACGTAACTGATGATCATGTACATAGATTATATTAATATACATACTTAATATATTGTTATTATAAACAATTTTAAAGATATTATATATTTTTTCGTTAAAATTTCATTATAATCTACTTAGTGACAGTAAAAGTGACCAAGATGAAAACATTGTCTTATTGATTTCATGTGTATGAATGTCTATGACAATTCTTTGTGAAATTGAAAATATTATTGTCTCTTCTTTCTAGGCAAATACAATGAATTTTAAAGTTGTATTAATAGTAAATTTAGTGATCGAAAGTTTAGTAATTTAAGTCATTCAAACTATCACTTTTCACATTTTGAATGAATTGTTTCTTTTATTTTTGTATATACCAAATAACCGAACCAAATCAAATCGAAATTGATAGCCACCAAATCGATAAATGTATATTATATTTGGTTTGGTTTGGTTTTGATAATTTTAAAACCGATAAAGTTAGTTTGGTTTTGGTCTTGACCAATAACCGATCCAAACTGACCCATCACACCCCTAAATATACCCTCAATTTTACCATCTAAACTATATATTCTTAAAGTGGTTCATATATGTCACATCCCGAAATAGGGGGAGCAACTGACACTCGATACCCTATAAGATAGAGTTACCCAATAAAACATTCTAGATAAACCAAAGTGTGTGACAACAAGATTGGGCAGTACAACCTCTAAAAAGTGAAGCATGCACCCTGAAGATCATGACCTAAATGAGAACAAATATACAAACAATGGTAGACAAGCCAAAAAAATAAAGATATATTATCTAGTCGATGAGGTTACAACTGAAGACATGCTTACTTACACACACGTATATAGGCAACAGGTCCAATACCTCCCAATTATAGCTCGAGAGTAGAATGCATAGCATGTTATGTCATGGATTTATAACATTTATAAGTTATTGTTTTCATGTTGTCAATCTTGGTCTGTTTGTAGTCTTGTTCCCATAACCTCGTAATAACTCTCGTATATTATATAACAATCTCGTGGAGCCTCGTATGTTATTCCAAAAAAAGCTTGAAAAGTTAACTCAAATTTTTGAAGATAACCTAACCTTGCAGAAATTCCTAACAAGTTTAAGGTGATTTACTTAGTTCCTAACTTGATTTCTACATAATTCATAAAAGAGGTACTCCAAAAAACAAGTGTTTTGATAGTTTAAACATTTAAGTTATATTAGAGAGTTTTGAAGACCGTGGGTTACTTTTAAAAATTTTCATAATGACTTTAGTGGGGAAAGAGGGTTGGTTACTCAAGTGAAATTTTAAGTCACATCAATCAATAAAAAGAATAAGAATTCATATATGTGGACATATAATCAAGGATATAAAGGACGTATGTCGAATACTTTACTTATTTGAAAGAATGGAATATCAAAATAACAGAATCATGAAAATAATCCAGCTGAGATCCCAATGCCTTTCACTGAAGGTATTTCTAGCAAGAGAATAGCAAAATATCACATTCGGTGTTTTAGGAATTTTTGAGGAGTGGTGCTAAAATGAGGGACGTAGCTTAGCCTTAACATATCTTTCCAATGAACGCTCAAATGACTGTAGTTTATTCACGAAAATTGTTCCTTATGTCCTAAGCTTCGCAAACTCCATATATACACAACTGGTATGCACCTAACAGTTCAAAATTGATCTTAAATTGGCAAATATGCCAAATGGCCTTAACTTGACGAAATGTTCGTAGAACTTCATAAAAACAATCATAAAACAATCATGTGATGATTGCCTTAGTTAACCCAGTGTAAAACTTGAATAAACACCAATAACTACAAATTTATATCGTCAAAAATAGCTCCAAATGCGATTAATAGAAGGGTAAAACGATTGCCACGTGTAGAGATCTCATTTCTAGGCGCGGGACAACTTTTAATAGTAGAAATCGTCCAAAACTATCCTTCATCATGCAAGAACTCCATAGGAACTATCTCTTGAGCTTTCTTTCTGGTTTGGAAGAGAATGAAATATTTTCATGGCTTAAAACATTGAGTTAAGACGATATGCCATATTGTTGACCTGGCCCGAATCGCCACTACTAGAAAACATGCCTGTAGCAACAATTATTTAGCAACAATTAAATATGTGTTGCAATATTTACTCATTCGCAATGGTTATAACCTTTGCAATAGAAAATTGGACCTAATGAAACACTTTGAGAATTAAATCATTGCATTAGTTCTGCAACCGTTGTCATAGTATCTTTATATTGCAACGGTTCGTACAAACTATCGCCTTAGGTACTCTATGGCAACAGTTCCGCCATTATTTTCCCTCTATTATTTCCCTCCACTTATTTCACTACACCCGTCAAAAGAGTTGTTTTTTTATATTAATTGTAAAATTAAAATAAAAGAGCCTCATTTTAAATCCAAACCGTTGATCTCTAGTATTCAATCTCAGCCTTACATCTATTTAAAAATCAACAATATAGATCAAAGTAATTGGTATACCTATTTTTAATCTATCAAGAGCAGAACCCTAAAAAAAATTTCACTCCCCACCCTTTACCATAGCAGCGGCGCCCGCTATCTCTGCTCTTTCCCTCCTCATTGTTGCTTCCCTTTTCTCCCCCAACGAGAAACAATAGTCAGAAGCTCCAGCGAGCAATCTCCATCGACGAAAACAACAAGCTCCAGCCAGCGAGCTCAAGGCAGCGTCACCTCTTTCACTCTTCCGGCAAAGACGAGAGAACAACAACATCAGCAGCCGGCGATATCCCTAGCGCCTCCCTCTATTCTTTTTTTCTCTTTTCCAGCAGCTCCGGCAATGACCAATAGCAGCATGGAGATGGCCATCGTCTAGTCTTCTCTTTTCCATTCTCCGATTAACGAGCTATGAGGAAGTAGCTCCGATGCAGCCACTTTCTCCTCCAAAAAGGCAATTTCTATCAGGCATGACTATCAATATTTCTATCCTAATTTTTGGCTGAGTTGAATTTGGTAGTCAAAGTTTTTGCATTTTAAACTATTTTGGAAGTAGAATGAAAAATTCCCCCTTTAGCAAGTATATTTTTTTTCCAAGTATATTTTCTTTCATGGTCTTTTTTGTTTGTTTTTGGTGGTTTAGATTTTAAGAAATCTACATCACTGACTGAACGTAGAGCATATACAAGTGAAGTGCAGAAGATATACAGGGCTATGAGATTGACCATGAAAGTCAAGAGCAAACTAAAGGCTTCAGCGCTTTCTACTTTTTGGCCTAATTTTGTGAACTTGAATGAATGCCAATTCTTGAACATTCTAGGAATATTTTTATGTTTAGGCTTAATTTTTGTGAACATCAATGTATGTTAACTCTTGAATTGTAAATCAAGATCATGTGTACTTATCTTTAATATATGGACGACTAGTTGAAGTACATATTGGTTTAATATTTTCTATCATTATATTATAGTTTACCATTTAAAAAGTCTATTGCAATAGCTTAAAAACATTGTTGCAATAGTTTAGAAGAACTGTTGTAATAGAGTACACCGAGTTGTATAATAAAGTTGTTGCTATAGGTCTTTTGCAACGGTTCGCAACTGTTGTAGAAACCATAGAAAAGTCTCGTCCTAGACGAAAGAATAATTGTTGCTATAGATAGTGTGTTGCAACAGTTTACAACTGTTGCTATAAAACCGTTACTATAGACATATCGCAACAGGCTTATATGCAACACACCGGTTTCCATTGCCATAGTGCAATTGCAACACTTTTTGAGTCTATGACAATGATTATTCTTGTTTTGCAACAGACCTATTTTCTAGTAATGCGCGACCCGGATTCTACCCCGGCAGTCCGTAGTAAAACCCTCATAACTCTTTACTCCCATGTCGATTTGACATGAGGTTTTGTGGTTTACAAACTAGACTCGTAGACCTTCGATTTAATGGGTGGTAGGCCTTCTAAATTCTTATATATTGGGAGAAAACATTCATGACATTTGACCCAAAATTAAGAAAATATTTCTAGAGAAACTTCTATAACTTTTGCCGACCTTAGTTTCACTAATTTCTTTGACTTCAAAACTTAAAATATGACCCTTATATTATTATAATACCGCATAAAAACCTATTCTGAGTATGTTGTACACACATTGGCTTGTCCACAAGGTATGGGACAATTTAAACATTTCAAACGTGCGAAGTACTACCCGAGCCATTTCTTTAATCATTGACTTTGTTTGATGGGGTCCCTTTGACCTAAATCTTTAGTGTGTTTCCTTGACATTTCCACCTATTTTCAATATTAATATCCAATATGCGATACAAATTCATATACATCTCATATAACCATACTAGACTACACCACATATATTATGCAAGAATAGGGAAAAGGTACGGGATCTTACATTTTGCCCCCCTTATGAGCATTCGCCCGAGAATGAATCTAGACAATCCCTTTGTTGTGTTTTTATTTTTTATTATAGGACTTTATTTTCAAGTTTATATATGTTACATTCGCAAACATGAAGTCAATTCTGCAAATTGTAACTATTAAGATTTGCATAGCTATCTCGTAAGAAGACATATAAATTGCATGTAATACCTCTAAAATGACTTAGGTGAAGTTAGAGCCTAATATGTGTTTCATGAGGTTTAAAGTCTTAAAATTGTTTATAATGATGTTTTGAGGTAGTTTCTAAAGTTTGGTGATGTTTGGAGGTCAAACGTCCAAGAATGTCCATGACGTTTGAAAGATTTGCCTTGAGACATGCTTGTATGTTTAGTTGTGCCTTTGCATGTTTTACGTGTTTGTTTTGGTTGAAATTGATGTTAGAGTTTACTAAATTGTATACGAAAATATTTGAGTTGGAAACGTCCGGGCGCGACTCCCCAATGACCAACCTAAGAATCCTTGAGGAGGACCCACCTTTTGAGCAAGACTGCTTAAAACAGTCTCAATCAATGGAGGTGCAATCAACGTCCCTTAGTTCAATCGACGACCCGTCGATTGGGGCGTGGATCTTTACTTAGCCTGGGGATCTTAAGTTCCCATTTTTTTAGCCTCCGACCCATACCACTGACCAGCAGAACGGTCTGTAGGTGGGTCTACGGGGCGTAGCTTGAACCGTCGATTGGCACCTGCAGATTTTCTACAGGTGTTTCTGCCAAGCCTTGGGAATTTTAGGAAATTCACCTAGTGTTCTAAAAAATATTCGGGCGGTTTGATTATTTTTGGGTGTATTTAGTTGATTAAAAACGTGACTAGTTCATTCCCAATTCATTTTTCAAATTAAAACCCTTCCCTATAAAAAAGAAACCTCTCTAGAATTCTCCATTGAAGGTGAAGCTCAAGAACAACCATGGTGATGGATTCTCAAGCTTTCTTCATAAATTTTTAGTGGTTTTCTCATACAATGAGGTATTGGGATCCTTCATCTCTAGTTAATCTTCCATGTAGAGAGTTCCTTTCAATGTTTTAATGCAAGTTCATGATCAAACTTCTTCTTCTTCAATCTAGCTATGTGTTCCTTCTCAAATCAATTTCAAAAGCATTATTATGATGAATTATGGATTACCTACTGCTTACAATGATGTTTTCAATCCAATTACGTGATGAACCCGTGGTCCCTTCCACACTCACGATTTAGCCTATGTGTGGGCTTTGTGATCTTGACTTTTGTTGATTGAATTATGGTCCTAACATGCTGAACTGCTTATATCTACTGCCTATGATGTAATGTGATGATGAATTATGCGTTGTTGGTCCAATGTGGATTGATGTTTGAGGACTTGATCTCTACTTCCTATTGATTGTTAAAGAATGATGTTCACTATAATCTCAATTCTATAGTGCATGAAGGTAGGATTCATTTATGTAAAGATAATTGTAGCTCGTGTCTTATGTTGACATTATTGATGAATTCTGGGCATGAATCCTTCATGATAAAAGTAAAAGAGTTGTGGTAAGATTGATTTACATTCTTATAACCTATAGATTGATAATGTAGGTACATGATGTGATCTAACTTCTCGGGTAGATGAAGCATGATTTCTAATGTATTAGTGATATACTGTACTTGTTAGTAGCATGATCTTGTAGTGGCTTATGTATGATTTCGTCTATATTAAAATATATTTAGCTACAAACCTAAACTTAAATTGTTGATGAAAAAGGTGTATTGATCAATGATGATCAAAGGTTGATGAATCAGTAAGAATGACTCTTTCCCTCTACTTCTCTATAGAATTGTTAGTTGATAAAGTCTTGTATGGTATTGNAAAGAGTTGTGATTATTGTAAGATTAGTGATATAAATTACTAAATGTGATTAGGTGAAATGAATCTATAAATTATATAAAACTAATCGTCATATCTTTTGATTAGTAGAATTTTTCTTAATTAACAATTTCTTCAAGTTGTGAGGGGTGGTTTGGCCGCTTGTTACGAAAGTGAATTATTCATATATTAAAATTAGCATAATTAATATTATGTTTTATATTATTTTAGGCATTAGCTATGTATAAAATTTAACACATCAAATATATATCATGTTTAGTTATTCATATATATATATATATATATATATATATATATAAAATATGAACATGGCCTTGAAGGCAATTGTATTATGTATATGAGGTGGTGGTGATCACACTATGTGAAGCCTATGCGTAGTTTCCTATTCTAGCTATGATCTAGGTTGTGTTGCTAATATTATGAGCATGTAAATGTTTATGTTACGTTTATGTATAGGTGCTGCCTATGACGAGGTCTTCTAATGATCTATGTGAAGTAAAGTTAATATTGGTGCATAATGATTAGAGATTATTGCAATGACATTGTAAGTCTTGAATAAATGTGTCTTATGCTATTTTATCCATTCTATGATGCTATGTGATGTATCATTCACTAGGATGACTTGATAGGTGTACTAGTATGGACAAGGGTATGGGACCTTGTCTATGCATTGCACATGTGTGCTTTGATAGGACAATATCTAGGTTTGATTATCTATGTACAAGAATATAAATGCATGAGTATGTTATGAACATGTCTTATATGCTATAATGTCAAGTATGTTTTATGATGAAGTATTATTATACCTAGTGCCTAAATATGTTTATATAAAATGATTGCTCATATAGTTACACTTGTACACTTATGCATGAACGAAATGAAGTATGCGTATGTGTGGTCTAAAGGTGTTATGTGAAAGCGTTGCTCACACATATGTATACACACACACATGTATGATGATCTAGTCAATGGAGGGGCCTTGACAGGTGTTCTCAAGTGTACCCTAAACTATATGGTACTTGAATATGCTATGTCCATGTGAAAGACTTTCTCACGTGATATAGGTTGATGAACTCTCATCTATGACCTACGAGCTAAGCATATGAAGAGTCAATCTCCAAAAGCCTATGTTTTTATAAAGTAATGTTAATAAAGGTTTTTTTAATAAAAGGGAACTTAGCTTAGCACCGAGAGAACTTGAAGTTGAGGGGTGTCCTTCCCATTATAGGAAGGTAGGTCACCATAGTCCTCACGAGTCAGTTATCCTCATATCCCAAAGGGAATAGTGTGATATTTCAATAAGTAGATAACTACAATTCCCCATTTGTTATAAAGAGGGTTTCCACTTGTACCTCCAAGTTCCATAAACTATGCTTGCCACTAGGATCTAGCAAGTGACATTATTTAGTATGCTAATATGCATTAATGTTGTACTTTGGCTAAGTGGAGCACCTTCCCTTAGTGTAAGGCTTTACAACACGAAATTCCATGTAGCACCCATGGTTTTAGTGTCGGTTAAGGCTATAGTTTCCCTAAAGTAAAATGGACAATGTAAGTAAATGACTATGACTCTTACTAGCATGACCTACGGGAAGTTTCTTAGGATAGGTGAGATTAATGAACTTACCTATGCATTGCACAAGTAGCTCTTGTGGGAAGTTCTAGTAAGGTGTTCTAATGTATATGACTATGTTTATGTTCCTTACGTATGACATTGTAGTGTTGTCTACTTATTGTGATAAAATTCTTGGTATGAGTCTATATGATGTGGTCTTGTCCCTACATGCATAAAGTTTGTCTTAATGACTATATTATGATGGTCTTGCTTGGAATGAATGAAGTTGTCTATGCTTGACATGTGTATGAAGTGAATGTTATGATGCTTGTGGTCTTGTGACAGGTTTACTAAATATGTGTGAGGTTATGGGGCTTCATATGTACATTGTTAGTAGACTTAGATTAGGGTTATGAGTAAGGTGTTACGTTGTGTCCAATGTGAAGTATGTGCCTTGTTATATGAAAAGGTCCTATATGAATGTATTTGTCGACTTGAAAAGGATATAGGTATGGTTTCTTTGTGGCATTAAGGTGATACTTGAGTTTATGGATAGTGTCACGGGGAATTATCTATGCATTGCACCAAGTGTTACTAGAGGGTACTTGGGAAAGTCAAGAAGTTAGAATAAGAAGAAGGTTCACTGTAAAGAGAAAAGGAAAGATTACTGTGAAATAGGAAAGATTACTGTAAAATGGGAAGAGCAAAGACATAAAGTCACCATAGAAGTTGTTTTGAATTTTCATAAAGACACCTTAACTTTGCGACTGTCTTATTACCACACTAAACAATTTTGAAAAGATGTTATCATATCATTTTTCGATCAGCCCTAAATTTTAACAAGTAAGTGAGTTCACACCCCAATCATTACATGACACGTGTTAATTATTTTTTTTTCATTTAAAATTTTTCCTTTATCTTTTTCTTTCTTTATTTCTCTCTCTTACTTTTGAATTTTAATTTTGATATATCTTATATTTCATTTCATTTTTCACCTCCAACTTTCATCCCTTCATTTTCTTTTTTTTTCTTCACCTCCCAACCCTCCATGTCAAATTGAAACTCAGTTTCATTTTTTTTCTTTTCTTTTTGTTCTTCTTCTCCGGTCAATTTTTTTTATAAAAATTATACTATTATTTAGACTTTATTGAATTGTTGATAACAAAATTAATTATTTTTTTAAAAAAAATTTATAATTTTGAAAGTATCGTCAACTCATTTTCATATACATTCAAAATTAGAAATGATAATTTTAAAAGAATCAATTAATTTCTCGAAAATTGAAAGAACTTAATTGAAATCGAATTGAAAAAAACTATATGATATTTCCTAATCATCTTCAAATCTAATGAGTTTATCGAATTGTTCGAAATGTAAGAAAATATTTAGATAAAATTATAAAACTAAAGAGAGTAAAACTAATAATAATAAAATAAAAAAAAGAAGGTGAAGTTGTGGTAAAAATGACATTGAAAGTAAGAAATTTCAATGGATGGAGATGAAAACCAATTTTTGAAAAGAAAGAAGAAAGAAAGAAAAAAATAAAAAGGAAGAAAAGTTAAAATAATAAGAAAATATATTTTATAACAAAATACTTGTAAAAATAAAATTATATTAGTTATTTTAGGGTGCTTACTCTCTTTGAGAGACTGCACACCACTCTCTTGTTAGATGGACGAAAAATGATGTAATTATATCTATTTAAAATTGTTTAGTGGGGTAATAGGACGATTGTAAAGTTAAGGGTCTTTTTAAAAATTCGGGACAACTTCAGTGTTGACTTTATGTCTTTTCTCAAAATGGGAAAGCATACTGTAAAGTGGTCCTAAATGTGACTTAAATGCAATGTGTGATTTTTTATATGATGTGTGACCATTGAATATGCCCATATTAAGTATATGAATGATATAATGATTATTGTATAAGAGTTTTATGAAGTTTTCACAAAAAGGCATAATGCATGATTTTAAGTTAAATGCCCCTTTTAAATGCATGTTTTTGCATGGTTGTCATACTTAGTGCATTCTTGTACTAACTCCATTCTTCTCTACCTTTTTACACAAAGTGTAGGCTATGGATTCTTAAAGGATGTCTTTATTGGTGAGGAGCTTGATATGTGATCCCCAAACTCAAGGAAAGGAATTCTTAAGTCCAAGGATTTCCTAAGTCTTACTTTACTGTAAAGTCTTGTATTAATATAATTATGATTTATGTTTTAAGGGTCGTGTCCCTAATGTACTCTAATGATGTTGAGTCTAGTTAGACAAAGAGAGACTAGAGTCTTTAACTATGTAGTATGATATTTTATATATAATGGAAGTGATGTTCTACATACGATGTGCTAAGAAAGTTTTAAATTTTCCGCTAAATTTACCTATGACAATGCGATTAATGATAGCTATGGTCTTGTATAAGACCTCCAAGAGGTCAAGTACTCCACGTTACTTCTAGGGGGTTTGCCCCGGTCGTGACAAACGTAGTATCAGAGCATGAGGTTTATGAAAGTGGTTTTAGGTTCCAAAAGTCTCATATGGCACGCCTAGTAGAGCCTTGATCATCGGTATGAGTCGCGACACATCTATGAGCGAGAGGCTATAAGACTATAGAGTTTCCCTTCTTCATCATTCTCATGTCGTGCCATAGAACTTAAACTCTATAAGATCTCTCTCTCTATGTTTTCTTGTCTGGTGGTCTTTTAGATGTGATTGCTTGGATGAGATGATATCTTTATGCTTGAGGAATAAAAGGGGAGTTTTGATGATTATCTTTGTTTTATGGTTTGATGAGTATGTGTGAAGGTGAATTTAGCATGTTAATGATGTGATTCCAATTATGGCTAGGTTTGTGAATTATGAGAAATGATATGTTATGGTGATATGATGTCCTTTGTGACTAGATATGAGATCTATATGAAATGGCTTGTTATGCTGAGAAATGTATGTCATGATATGGTTAAAGCATATTAGAAGTTCTTATGGTTAAAATGAGTCTCTTTTGGAATGGTGTGTTGCTATACAACTTTGCATGATGATAGTCTTATGATATGGTTTAGACTTGAAATGCTTTGAAAAAAATATGGTAAATATCTAAAGATGCATGTTGCCTATGTATGTATGAGTAATGGTTCAAATGTTGCCCTTTTGTATATGTGTGGTTCTTCATAGTTGCCTTGTTTGGATTGGAGTATTTTGTATAGACTTGATCCTAGAAGTGAAGGTAGTATGCTTATCTTTGTAGGGTGATGATGTGGGTTTGATTGACGTAGAAGTTACCTTACTGTAATGTTCATAGATAAAAAAAGAGACCTTATGGCTAAGTTTCCTCTATTGTTTTCCCCTAATGTTTTATGACCCTTGGTGTATGGAATAGTTGAGGCCTTATGTGGCTGGGTAGTGTGACCTAACTTAAATGTTATTATTTCCCCCTAAGGTATTAAACTTAGAGGAATGAGGATGTTTGAAGTATATCCCTCGATGTTTGAGTTAGTAGACTCCTTGATGTGAGATTAGGAGTAAGAACCCTCAGTATTGTCTAGACTTCATGAGTGAAGAGTATGAAGGGTTGGTTTTGACTTGCCTTGACCTTGGTGTCTAAGGGGATGAGGTGATTAGGCATACTCCAAGTGGGGATAGTTTGCCTAGATGGCAAGATTTTATATGCCTTGATGTCCCTATGTTAAGTTACTGTAATTCCTTTTAGGTTAGTAATCACTTTTAAGTGATGATAATGAAGGTTAATAAGCTAAGATCCTCTTGAGGTTAGATTAAGTTGCTCTTAATTGTGTTTACCCTAAGTGGGGGATGGTTATGTGAGTAGTAAGGTTGTAGATATTTCTACCTTTTCCTTCTATTCTTACTTGATCTTGAAACTAAAGAGTTCCTAGAAGCTTTGTCATGATAGGAGTCTTGTATTAAAGTATGGTTGCATGTTCTCCCTATGTTATGTATGTCTTGGTTTTCACTATGTTATACATGTTTTGGAAGTTCTAAATTGCCTGAAAAAAGATTTTTGATCAAAATATGGTTTTCTCATGTTGATTGTGCATCTTGCTATGTTAGTTGTGCATTTAACTTCATGAGATAAGGTAAGAAACATAGTTGTAGTTACTTTTTATATGTAAGGCTTAGCCTTATAATGATAAATTTGAGCCTCGTTGAAATGAAAAATGATGAGTCTCTTGAAAACTATATGACTTGTATGGTTTGGAAAGCATGATTGTAGGCTCACTTTTGAAAAGTGAAGGCATGGTTAGCTATTGTCCTTGTGTGTGCCTATAAATTGTAAGACTTTCCCTAAATGATGCATGTTTATAAAAGCTAATATTATGCTAGAGATTGAAATTATGTGAAATGACTTCCTATTGTTGTGATATGTGTGGTGTAAATTACCATTTCGACTTCACTAGGAAGAAAATGTGAGAATAAAAAGTTGAGAAGTTCTCATTTAACATGAATAGACCTTTGTGCATTGCTTGAGTATGAACTCATTAGACATGTTAGTGTGTAGAGGAGAAGGACATTCCTCCTTAAACTAACTAAACATGGTATGGTTGAGTATCACCTTCATGGTACTAGGTCTAATTAATAATGATCCATTCTTGATATAATTGACTCAAGTCTATCTGCATTGAAGTATGAGTGCCTAATTGATTCTTAAGTATTGTTGAATCATCTTAGTGTGACTTAAATTTGGTTGCATGAGGAGCTCTTAATGAAATGAAGTGAAGAGACCATGTTAGGATTAGGAGAAGGATGTTCCTTCTATGAACATGACAAGAGTTTATGTGTTTGATGCACTTTGAAAGTGAATGAATAAATGTTTTGCTTGCTTGTGTTGCATTGAGTGCTAAAGGGTTTGAAGTTTGTGTTCCTTGTAAGTTTGGTGCATTGACTTCTATTTGTTGATGCTATGAATATAGTGAGCTACTCTATGATTCATTGAGGTCCTTGTTGTGATTTAAGTGTTCCAAGTGTATTCGAGGGCAAATGTTCCCAAGTGCGGGATATTGTAAGACCCCCAAAATGAGTTAGGGTGTCTAGAGTCTCACATGTGACTATAAGCTTGTTAACATGTCAATCAAGTGTTTTAAAGTATGCATGAGTGATTTGAAGTCATTTGGAAGTCAAACGTCCAAGAACATCCAAGACGTTCGAAAGTTAGCGCTTGAGACGTGCATATGTGTCTTGAGTGTGCCTAGCTTGTTTGGACGCGTTGCGAGTGTTTGTTTTGGGTGAAACTGTTTTTGAATGTCCTTGACATGTTAAGTCTTATATTTATGTTGGAAACGTCCGGTTACGACTCCCCAAGGGACCCGCAAAAGGCCCTCAAGGAGGACGCAAAGTCTGCCAAGACACTACCTTGGTAGTGTCTATTAACGACCCTCAATCGACGGCCAGTAGGCTTACCTACGCCCCGTGGATGGTGAGACATCGATTGGACTTAGACTGTTGAAGGCTCAAGGCAGTTGTCAAGCCCCATACCTAAACAACGGCCTGTAGTATGGTCCGTCAATTGACCTACTGGGCGTCGTTTGAGATCGTCGATGCAGGCTACAATTAACTGCCATGCACGCAGCCTCAATATGGGGTGAATGGGAAATTTACCCCAAGTCCTAATTTGACCCTAGTTGGTTTATTTGGTTATTTTTGGGTGTATTTAGTTGATTAAAAACATGACTAGCCCATTCCCGATTCATTCTTCAAATTAAAACCCTTCCCTCTAAAAAAGAAACCTCTCTAGAATTCTCCATTGTAGGTGAAGCTCAAGAACAACCATGGTGATGGATTCTCAATCTTTCTTGATCAATTTTTAGTAGTTTTCTCCTACAATGAGGTATGGTGATCCCTCATCTCTAGTTAATCTTCCATCTAGAGAGCTCATTTCAATGTTTTCAATGCAAGTTCATGATCAAACTTCTTCTTCTTCAATCTAGCCATGGGTTCTTTCTCATATCGGTTTCAAAAGCATTATTATGATGAATTAAGAATTAGTTACTATTTAAAATGATGTTTTCAATCCAATTACATGATGAACCCTTGGTCTTTTCCAAACTCACAATTTAGCCTATGTGTGGGCTTTGGGATCTTGACTTTATGTTGACTGAATTATGGTTGTACCATGCTGAATTGCTTATATCTACTGCCTATGATGTAATGTGATGATGAATTTTGTGTTGTTGGTCCAATGTAGATTGATGCTTAAGGACTTTATCTCTACTTCCTATTGATTGTTAAAGAATGATATTCACTGTAATCTCAATTCAGAGTGCATAAATGTAGGATTCTTTTATGTAAAGATAATTTTAGCTACTTCTTTATAATTACATTATCGATGAATTATGGATATGAATCCTTCATAATCAAAGTAACGGAGTTATGGTAAGATTGATCTACATTCTTCTAACCTATAGATTGATAATGTATGTACATGATGTGATCTCACTTTTAGGTAGATGAAGCATGAATTAGACTAGGTTATTATGTCTTTAGCTACTGCCCTAGATTGGTATTATTGGTGAAATATGATTGTTGATCATGATGATCAAAGCAAGGAATATTAGTAAGTGATATATGTCTCTCCACTTTCTAGTGTATTGGTGATATAGTGTACTTGTTAGTAGCATGATCTTGTAGTGGCTTATGTATGATTTCGTCTATGTTAAGTATATTTAGCTACTGACCTAAACTTGAATTCTTTATGAAAAAGGTGTATTGATCAATGGTTGATGATAATTGGTAAGAATGACTCTTTTCCTCTACTTTTCTATAGGATTGTTAGTTTACGAAGCCTTGTATGGAATTGTGTGGTATGGTCCACTTATGGTGGCAGTGTTTACTTGACTGCCAATATATATATGTTTTGTGAAATGGCCTTGAAGGCAATTGTATTATGAATATGAGGTGGTGATGATCACACTATGTGAAGCCTATGCCTATTTTCCTATTCTAGCTATGATCTAGGTTGTGTTGCTAATGTTATGAGCATGAAAATGGTTATGTTAAGTTTATGTATAGGTGCTACCTATGATGAGGTCTTCGAATGATCTATGTGAAGTAAAGCTAATATTGGTGCGTAATGATTAGAGCTTACTGTAATGACATTGTAAGTCTTGAATAAATATGTCTTATGCTATTTTATCCATTCTATGATGCTATGTGATATATCATTCACTAGGATGACTTGATAGGTGTACTAGTATGGAAAAGGGTATGGGACCTTGTCAATGAATTGCACATGTGTGCCTTGATAGGATAGTTCCTAGGTTTGGTTATCTATGTACAAGAATACGAATGCATGAGTATGTTATGAACATGTCTTATATCCTATAATGTCAAGTATGTGGTATGATGAAGTATGGTTATACCTAGTGCCTAAATGTGTTTAAATGAAAGGATTGCTCATTTAGACACACTTGTACACTTATGCATGAACGAAATGAAGTATGCGTATGTGTGGTCTAAAGGTGTTATGTGAAAGGGTTGCTCACATATGTGTATACCCACACACACAGGTATGATGATCTAGTCAATGGAGGGGCATTGAAAGGTGGTCTCATGTGTACCCTAAACTTTATGGTTCTTGAATATGCTATGTCTATATGAAAGGGTTTCTCATGTGATATAGGTTGATGAACTCTCATCTATGACCTATGAGCTAAGCATATGAGGACTCAATCTCCAAAAGCCTATGTTTATTATAAAGTAATGTTAATAACATTTTTTAATAAAAGATAACTTAGCTTAGCACCGAGAGAACTTGACGTTGAGGGGTGTCCCTTCCCATTGTAGGAAGGTAGGTCACCACAGCACTCACGAGGTGGTTAGCCTCATAGCCCAAAGGACATAGAGTGATATTTCCATCAGCGGATAACCACAATGCCCAATTTGGCATAAAGAGGGTTTCCACATGTACCTCCAAGTCCCATAAACTATGCTTGGCACATAGGATCTAGCAAGTGACTTCATTTATTATTCTACCATGTGTTAATGTTCTACTTTGGCTAAGTGGAGCACCTTCCCTTTGTGTAAGGCTCTACAACACCAAATTCCATGTAGCAACCATGGTCTTAGTGTCGGTTAAGGCTATAGTTTCCCTAAAGTAAAATGGATAATGGAAGTAAATGACTAGGACTCTAAATAGGATGACCTAAGGGAAGTTGCTTAGGACTCTAACTAGGATGACCTTAGGTAATTTCTAGGAAGGTTTTCTAATATATATGACTATGTTTATGTTCCTTATGCATGACATTATAGTGTTCTCTACTTGTTGTGATGAAATGTTTGGTATGAGTTTATATGATGTGGTCTTGTCCCTACATGCATAAAGTTTGTCTTAATGACTATATTATGAAGGTCTTTCTTGGCATGAATGAAGTTGTCTATGCTTGAAATGTAAATGTATAAAATGAATGTTATGATGCTTGTGGCCTTATGATAGGTTTACTAAGTATGTGTGAGGTTATGAGGCTTCACATGTACATTGCACTAGTAGACTTAGATTAGGGTTATGAGTAAGGTATTATGTTGTGTCTAATGTGAAGTATGTGCTTTGTTATGTGAAAAGGTACTGTATGAATGTATGTGTCGACTTGAAAAGGTTGTAGGTATGGTTTGCTTGTGACATTAAGGTGATGCTTGAGTGTGGATAGTTTTATGGGACATTGTCTATACATTTTACCAAGTGTTACAATAGGGTACTTGGGAAAGTCAAGAAGTTATAGTAAGAAGAAGGTTCACTGTAAAGACAAAAGGAAAGCTTACTGTGAAATAGAAAAGGTTATCGTAAAATAGGAAAGCTTACTGTAAAGTGGTCCTAAATGTGAATTAAATACAAAGTGTGATTTTATATGATGTGTGACCATTTAATATGCATATATTAAGTATATTAATGATATAATTCTTATTGTATAAGAGTTTTATTAAGTTTTCACAAAAAGGCATACTACATGATTTTAAGTAAAATGTCCCTGTTAAATGCATGTTTTTGCATGGTTGTCATACTTAGTGCATTCTTGCACTAACTCCATTCTTCTCTACCTTTTTACACAAAGTATAGGTTATGAATGCTTAAAGGATGTCGTTATTGGTCAAGAGTTTGATATGTGATACCCAAACTCAAGAAAAGGAATCCTTAAGTCCAAGGATTTCCTAATCTTACTTTACTGTAAAGTTATGTATTGATATAATTATGATTTATGTTGTAAGGACCGTGTCCCAAATGTACTCTAATGATGTTGAGTCTAGGATGGAAAAAAGATACTAGAGTCTTTTACTATGTAGTATGATATTTTATATATAATGTAATTGATATTCTAGCATATGATGTGCGAAGAAAGTTTTAAATTTTCCGCTAAATTTACCAATGACAATGCGATGAATGATAGTCATGGGCTTGTACAATACCTCCAAGAGGTCAAGTACGCCATATTACTTCTAGGGGGTGCTCCCCGGTTGTGATAGTTTCTTAAGGGTATTTTGGGTATTTCAATTAGTTTTATAAGTCTAGATACCCTATTCAAGTCATTATTCAAATTCAAAACCCCAAACACAAAGAAGAACTCTCTAGAACACCATTGAAGCTTGAAGGGAGCTTGGAGCTTGATTTCTCCATCAATTCTCATTCAGTTTCGAGGGTTATCATCAAATAAGGTATGGTTTTCATCCTTTAATCTTCTTTATTCAAGGAGCCAAACTTAATAGTGTTTTTCCATGACTTTCTCAAAGTATGAATTTCTATATTAAAGTCTAGCCATGGGTTCTTGCATAAAAAGTTTTGAATCAACGAGTTATGATTGAATTGATGTTAATTTGATGATTTTAGATTAAAAACTCCATGAATCCATGCAAACCATGAATTCCTTATTTTGACTATATTATGGGCGACTTGATCATATCTCTATTGTATTGATTTCTTGTGTAGTTTGATTAGAGCTATTGAATTATGTAAGAATCATGTTAGAATTGTATGTAGGCTTTCCTAAATTGAAGAATTAATATTGTATTATCGTGGATCATTGTATATTGTGATTATTGGATTGAATTGGTGATCATGGCTATTGGTAAGAGCCTCTGTGTATTGGATTGGTTGATTTGGCTATGGAATGGAGTTGTTGCGGATGGAATGGTGGTATGTTGACCTAACCTTCTCTATATTGTGTAGTATAGGTCTTGAATTATGATGATTGTTATGGTCAAGTTATGGTTGTTGTGCTTATGTGATATAATTGTGAATAATGTGGCCTCATCAACATTAATTTATGAATTGTGAAAAAATGTGGTCTTGTCGACATTACATTATGAATTATGATATAATCATGTTATATCTTTGATATGTGATCATTGTGAAGGTCTATATGAGTTATGTGTATCTATGAAGTCAAGTATGTGTTCTTCTAATTGAATATATGTGATCTTGACAGGCTATAGTGATGCCTTATATGTTCATACTTGAAGTTGAAGTGTGAATCTTCTTAGTTGACTATATGAAGCTTATGATGAGTTATGATGATGATTATATTGTAGTGCGTAGGGTGACTTGTAGTATGCTTAGCTGACCCTATGTTACTTGAATGATATTGTACATGTGATAAGATGATTATGAAGTGTGTCTTGTTTTGGTAAACTATGTCCCTTACTTGATATATGAAGAATGTGAATATGAATCCTTGACTTAGTAGGCTAAAGAACCTTTGTCATGAATTCGTATGTATGATTGAAATGTGACCTTGACTTTATGAGGAACCTTCTAGAAAGGAGGTTATGATATCCTTGAAGTTGAAAGCTGTGATGGTATCCTTCTTGTGTGAATGATGGACTCAGGGGTTGGTTGGCTGGAACGACTTGAAATCATCCTTAGAAAAATCATTGAGCTATCCTAGTAACCATTGTAAGGTATCTCTAGTGGACCCTCTTTGGTAAGCTGTATTATGATTTTGTTATGACTAAGATATGGTACCTCTTCATATGTTTCTTTATTGAATTACTCTATGAGAACAAAGGCTAGCACCGAGTGAGTATACTTAGGGAGTGACTCTAGTTGAGATGAGACTAGAGTAAAAAGAAACCCTTGATATTCCTTAACCATGTGCCTACATGGGATGTGTCCTAGTTCTACCCTTGGCAAGTGGAACACCCTCCATAGGAGTAGGGTTTGACTCCGGATTCCATGCCTAGCTAGTATGGTCTATGTCTGTTATTGCCTATTCTCATCATGTGGGATACATGCTAATGTTGGATGAGTACTATGAAGTTTAGGTAGTGGAATGGGACGCTATCTTGACATTGCACGAGTAGGCTTTGAAGATGCTAATGTGTATGTTCCCTAGGTATTCTGTAAGACCATTGTGTGAAAGTACTTATTGTTGAATGTCCACTAAATGAATTAATGAACATAGTGACTTAAGCTAAATTCATGTTATTGAAAAGGTACTTATCTAGAGTAGCTTTGAGGATAACTTAGGTAGGCTTGGATAGGGTGTAGGGATGGTCTCTTCATATCTTACATAGGTGAGTCTTAGAGTAATTCTAGGTAGGGAGTTAAATTCATGTAATGGTAAAAAATCTTATCTTAGGTAGTGTAAAGGATCACTTTGATGTGTGTTAATAGGTTGTATGGGGGGTCTCTTTATAGCTCACTCAAGTGATCCTTAGAATAACCTTTGGTAGGAGGGTCTCATGTTTATGTGATTTGAAGTGATCTTGATGCCATATTGTGTAATGTGACTATATGTGCTTATGTTGACTTGTAAGTGACTCTTATAGTTGTCTTATGAAGTTTTACTCAAAAAGAGCATGTTTTATACAAACATTCTTTTTGCATGATTTTATTACATTACCCCATACATAGTGGATTCTAATGTACTAATTCCATGTATATTTTTCTATCTCTAAAGGTGTAGGTGGCGTTTGAGAGGAGTCCTTTGAAGTGGAAGCTTGGATTAGTATTCATTTAAGAAAAGTTGGGGTATGTCCTTAGTAGATTCGAGGACATCAGTATGTTTAGTTTTCTTGTTAAAAGTATTGTAATAGATTTAGATATTTCTATATTTTTATGTATGGGCCGTGTCCTAAGATATTCGTGTGTCTAACATAGCATCTTAAAGACTTATGCTTTCCTTATGATTTTCTATAAAAGAGATATTTTGAAGTATTACTATTTCGTTTGAAAATTTTTAATTCCACATTACTTATCATACATTTATGCAATGAGTGATGTCAAAGGGTTTGTACAAGACCTCGAGAGGTCAAGTATGCTGTGTTACGATCCAAGGGAATGCCATATCTTCTAGGGTATTGACACACCCCGAAAAGTCTATGACCTATACTAGAGCCTCATATGTTTTATAATGATGATTTTAGAACTAAAATAGTGTATATAACTTGTTTGATAAGTATTGGAGCCATAGAATTAAAGAAAAGCCTTAACGTCCGGAAAATAGCGAAATTTAACTAGTTGACGACCCTATGTTCGATGAAGGTTTTCGGAGGGTCATGTGAAGTCCAAAGCATGTAAAAGGACTTTGAATAGGTAAAATGTAGTAAATAGGGTCAAACCGTAAAATCACGACACACCAAGGACCACCAGAAGGGTCTTTGGCGAGGACCCGAACATGGGCGAGAAGGCTGCCAAAGCTACCCACGTGCAACAAGAATCTGGTGGTTGCTGCCGACGCACATCCATGACAGGGAGATTTGAACTTTGCCTCACTAAGCGGGGCCTACAAAAGGTCCACTGCCTCAACTCGGATTTCAAAAATAAATCGTGAAATTAACCCCACGACGAGCAACTACTTCCCATATTCGTAAAATTCATATTTTTTAGCGTTTTGACTTTACAAAAAGACCCATTTAAGTGAGGGTTCTTTTGGGTAATTTAATGGGTGACTATATAAGGTCTTAGGGTTAGTTTTAGGTCAATTTTATCAATCAAAACAAGTCCCAAAAGTTGAAATCAAAAATCACTCTCATCTCTTTCAAATTCTCTCTTCTTCCAAACCTCCATTGAAGACGATTAGAGCTCCACGAAAAAGATCAAGCCTTAAATTTTCCAACCCAATTTCATGGATTTATAATCTTCAAGGTATGGTTTATTTCACTCTTGGGATCCTTTTCCCCAAGAGGTCCCTCCAAAAGATGATTTCTAAATCCCTCAAAACCTAGGTTTTCTTCTACACATGGGTGTTCTTTGAAAATCGAAATTATGAATCAATTATGATAAATTAATGTTGTTTAAGTATATATTGGTGGTTAATTGATTATTTCATATGAAATTTTCCTAGACCCATGTCCTTTACCCAATTTCATGAAAACCTTGAATTGATATAGTGAATTGTGAACATTATGAATATGTAGATACATTATAGTTAATTATGTAATTGATTCTTGAATTTACCTTGTATATGTAATTGGTTATGTATTCTTAGTAATGGAAGTATGAAGTTTCTTGGAAGGGCAATGAGGTATGTTGATTGGTTCTTCTTGGATTCAATTATGAATTATGAATTACTTAGATAGTAACGCTTCTAAGTCTAATGTGTGGTTGTGATGATGATGCTAAGTATTCCTCATCCCTACACCTAAGACATTGAATTAGACATGAGATATGTATGAATTTTATGATACAATTATTGTATGATTGAAAGTAGTTCTTATGATTACAATAAAGTGTTAAGTGAAAGGTTTACTCACTTGTAAAGTGGTGTCTAAAGTGAAAGGATTGTTCTCACTTATGATGACCTATGAGCTATACATGATAAGATGTTTACATAGGGGTCTAGAAGAGACTAATGTGAACTTGTATAATGACATAATATTATTAATAAAGGGAATAATTGGTTATCACCGAAAGGGCATGTAAATGAGATGGAGGTCTCACGTTAGTATGCTGGCCTCCCACATGGGTTCCCTCACATTAGTAAGTCCATATTCACTAGTTATTAGTTGTATCATGAGATGGAAACCTCCACATTAGTAAGTTAATGTTTATAGCAACAATCTCCTTGACCATTAACTATGTACCCATATAGGACTCTAGCTTAGTGGATCCACATAGATAGCTATGTACGAATAGTTACACCTTATGCAAGTGTTAACCCTGTCATTTCGGTGTGGGAGTAGAACATCGGATTCCATGTAGCTCATATCGTCTCATGTCAGTTATTGCACTTCTTTCCCTAATGTAAAAGTAAATGAAAAAGTTAAGTATGTGAACTCTTATTAGGGTTGTCTTGAAGGATACTACATAGGGTGAGGGAGGGTATGAGACTTCTCTCACTCATTGAACATATGGATATTAAGGGATGGTTCTAGTAGTGTTCTTTTTATGATTATGACTATTTATGATTATGTTAATAAGATATGAGTAGTATTCATGCATTAATCATTTTATGATGACTTAAAGGGAAAATGTTGTTAGTATGAAGTGGGTTGCTTAATGTGATATTAGCCTTGGATAGGATTATGGGGTTCTATCTTTGGCATTGCACAAGAATTGCTTGGGTGATCTACATTGTGGGTTGCTATTATGTTGAATTGACCTATTATGCTTCTTATATATGCATGTTGAGTTAAATTGATAGAAAGGATAATTTTTATTAAATTCACCCTTTTCTCATGCATTGAAGATTTTTGTGCATAGGAGCCATACTTAATAAATGTGGCTTGTACTTACCCATATTTTCTCCCTTTTTCCCAAATATTTAGGTTTGGGCCATTGAGGAGATTTGTAGTCATTGAAGAAGAAGACTTGAATCTTTCCTAAGTCAATTGGTGAATCCTCATGAGTTCTGAAGATAGAGCCACTCATCATGCCTTATTAGTTTTGTCTATGTTTTGGGACAATTATTTCATTCTCATGTTGAGACTTTATTGTAGCCTATATGGCATATTGCAATGAACTAACGGCTCTGCCCAAACTATTTTGATTCATACTCTTGTAGATGGTTTATATGTGAGATGATACTTTAGATTTCTATATGATTTGTTATGCTGAAAGAGAAGTCTATGTACACTTTGTATGTGAAAATTCTATGTAAACTCCATATAAAAAGTTTTGAATTTTTCCGTATTTTTGACCTGTGATGTGCTATGATGTATACCATGGGTTTGTCTTAGTCCTCTTAGAGGATGCCGACGCCGCTTACGCCTAAGGGTACTTTGGGTTTTAACAAACTTGGTATCACAACATGAGGTTGAGTAATCTTAGGATTGACGTCTCACTAAACCACGTCTATGTAGGGTCTTATTCATAATTGTGAAGCGCGCCACACTTATGAATGAGAGTCTATGTGATGCTTAGGAGCTTTCACTCTTTTATTATTCCTTAGTCGTGCCTAAGATTCTTAACTCTATCTATTCCTTTCTTCTAATCCTTTTATTATTCTTATAGGCAATTAATACAAGGAGGAAAAATGCTCGAAGGGCCAGAGAGGAGAATTTGAATGAGGTGGTTCCCCCTCAAGCTCCTCAAAACCCTCAAGTTCTTATTAAAGAATGGGCTATGTCTAATGTCGAGATAAGGTCGGCCATTCATAGCTTGACTCAAGTGTTGGATACTCAAGTTGCTAGGGATACAATGGTGAAAGTGAACCTCAATGCTAATACCACCGCTTCAAGGATTAGGGATTTCACTAGGATAAATCCCCCTACTTTCTATGGTTCTAACGCAGAGGAGGACGCACAAGGGTTCATTGATGAAGTGTTCAAAGTTCTTGATGCTATGGGTGTGTCTTCTAAAGAAAAGGCGGAACTAGTCGCCTACCAATTCAAAGATGTGGATGAAGTGTGGTATGAGCAATGAAAGGATGAGAGGCCAATTATAGAAGACCGGATTACTTTGGGAGCTTTCAAATTTGATTCCCTTGATAGGTTCTTTCCCTTGGAACTAAGGTAGAGAAAAATGCAAGAATTCATCAACCTTCGTCAAGCGGGTATGAGCGTAAAGGAGTATAGCCTCAATTTCACTCAACTATCAAAGCATGCTCTGATTATGGTTGCAAATTCTAGGGCCAAGATGAACAAATTTTTCATGGGGATATTTGATCTTGTGGACAATGAATGTAGGTCGGCTATGTTGATTCCTAGCATGGACATCTCCCGTCTCATGGTTCATGCCGAATAAATTGAGGAGCAAAAACTTAAGCAAGTTGGTAGGCAGTTGAAGAAGGTGAGAACCGAAGAGGGGAAATCTTCTAAGAAAAGGTTTGAGGTTCAAGACAAACCAAGGTTCAAAAGGAGGTTTTCTAACCAAGACCCTCCTAATGCTCCAAGTATCAACTATAGTAAGGTGTCTACTCCCAAGCCCCAAGAGGGGAAAGGTGGTGATTCTTATGTTGAGAAGCCTCTTTGTTCAAAATGTGGCAGAAAACATGATGGTAAGTGCCTAGTTGGCACGGGTAATTGCTATGGTTGTGGCAAGAGTGGTCACATGAAGAGATATTGCATTATGATGAAGAATCAAGGAAGAGAAAATGCTCAAGCTCAAGCAAGTGCCCCAAATTCGGATGCTTCTAAGAAGAATCACTTTTATGCTCTCCAATCCTGAAGTGATAAAGAGAGTTCACTGGACGTGGTCACCGGTAGGTTAAAATTATTTTCCTTTGATGTATATGCATTGTTGGATCCAGGAACTAATTGTCATTTGTGACCCCTCTTGTAGCCATGAAAATTTAAATACTACCTGACATATTAGACAAACTTTTTTTGATTTCTACCCCGGTGGGTGATTCCGTGGTGGTTAATAGAGTCTATAAAGGTTGTTCTATTTCCTTTCCCAATAGAGTTACATTTCTTGACTTGATAGAACTTGATATGCTAGATTTTGATGTTACATTGGGTATGGATTGGTTGCATGCTTGCTTTGCGTCTATTGATTGTAGTACAAGGGTAGTGAAATTTCAATTCCCAAGTGCACCCATTTTTGAGTGAAAGGGAGGAAAATCAAATCCTAGGGGTAATATCATCTCATGTCTAAAAGCTTGCAAAGGGTTGTCTCTACCACATAGTAAGAGTTAAGGATCTTGAATCCGAGGTCCGTTCCATAGAGTCGGTACCCGTAGTGAGGGAATCTCCGTAGATCTTTCCTGATAACCTTCCCAGAATTCCTTCCGAATGGGAGATTGACTTCGACATAGACTTATTGCCAGATACGCAACCTATTTCAGTTCCTCCTTATCGGATGGCCCCGACAGAGTTGAAGGAGATAAAGGCTCAAGTCAAATATATGTTAGATAAGGGCTTTATTCAATTGAGCATATCACCATGGGGTGCTCCGATTTATTTGTAAAGAATGGGTCGTTGATAATGTGCATAGACTATCTTCAATTAAATAAAGTCAATATAAAGAATAAGTACCCTCTCCCTAGGTTTGATGACTTGTTCGATCAACTCCAAGGAGCGAGCTACTTTTCAAAGATTGACTTGAGGTCGGGTTATCATCAACTTAGAGAAAGGGAGGTTGATATTCCAAAAATGACATTCCAAACAAGATATGGTCACTTTGAATTCCTAGTGATGTCATTTGGTCTAACAAATACCCCGACGACATTCATGGATCTTATGAATCGAGTTTTTACAAAGTATTTTGATTTGTTTGTCATAGTCTACATTGATGACATTGATATACTTTAGGAGTGAGAATGATCATATGAGACATTTGGGGATAGTTTTGCAAGTTCTCAAGGATAACCAACTTTTTGATAAGTTTAGCAAGTGTGAGTTTTGGTTGAGATCAGTTGCCTTTCTTGGTTACATTGTCTCTAGTGAAGGGGTAGAGGTTGATCTAAGGAATACGGAAGTGGTCAAAAGTTGGCCTATACCGTTGAGTACTACCGACATCAGAAGTTTTCTAGGGTTGGCCATTTACTATAGGAGGTTTGTTGATGGATTCTCGTCTATCGCATATTCATTAACGGCCTTAACCCAAAAGAAGTCCAAATTCGAATGGTTGGAATCATGTGAAACGAGTTTCCAATTATTGAAAGATAGACTCACCTCAGCTCTGGTGTTGACTTTACCGGAGGGTAACGAAGTGTTTATGGTTTATTGTGATGCCTCCCCAGTAGGTCTAGAATGTGTGCTCATGCAACATGGGAAAGTCATAGCATATGCCACTAGGCAACTCATGCCACATGAGAAGAATTACCAAACTCATGACCTTAAGATATATTCCGTGGTATTTGCATTGAAAATTATATAGGGTACATGTTGATGTATTCACCGATCACAAGAGTTTATAATATGTGTTTACCCAAAAAGATTTGAGCCTACGTCAAAGAAGTTGGTTAGAAATTTTAAAGGATTATGACATGAGTGTCCTTTACCATCCCAAAAAAGCTAATGTTGTAGCGGATGACTTTAGTAGAGTGTCCATGGGTAGTCTGACTCATGTGGTTGATGATAAGAAAACGTTAGTAAAAGAGGTTCATAGGTTGGTTGATTTGGGTGTTCGACTAGAAGACTCTCCAAAGGGGGTTTCGTGATTCACCACAACTCCGAGTCGTCTTTAGTGGTTTGGGTGAAATCAAAGCAACACCTTGATCCTCTATTGATGGAGTTGAAGAAAATGATCCCTAGTAAATCTAATGAGTCCTTCTCTCAAGGAGAGGATGGGGTGCTTAGGCACCAAGGAAGATTGTGTGTACAGGATATGGATGGATCGGGGGAATTGATCATGGAAGAGGCTCATGGCTTCCGATATTCCATTAACCTGGGTTCCACAAAGATGTACCGCGACTTATGAAAAATATATTGGTGGAATGGTATGAAAAGGGACATGCGGTTTTGTTGCTAAGTGTCCAAACTGCCAACAAGTCAAAGAAGAGCAGCAAAGACCGGGTGGCTTAACTCAAAATATAGATATTCCTACATGGAAATGAGAGGATATTAACATGGACTTCGTAGTGGGGTTGCCTTGTACTAGAAGCCAACATGACTAGAAATGAATCATTGTGGATAAGCTGACCAAGTTTGCACATTTCCTTCCCGTCAAAGTCACATATTCGGTGGAAGATTATGCCAAATTGTACCTTAAAGAGATAGTGAAGTTATATGGAGCCGCTTTGTCCATCATTTCGGATAGAGGTACTCAATTTACCTCCCATTTTTGGAAAGTATCCAAAGTGGGATTGGTACGAAGGTGAAACTTAGTACCACTTTTCATCGAAAGACGGATGGTCAAACGCAATGCACTATTCAAACTCTTGAAGATATGTTGAGGGCATATGTCATCGACTTCAAGGGTAATTGGGATGAGCACCTATCCTTGATAGATTTCTCCTACAACAATAGCTATCTTTTGACTATCTCTATGGAACCCTTCGAGGCGCTTTATGGGAGAAGGTGCTTCCTGTTGGGTGGTATGAGGTAGGTGAGTTTTCTCTACTTGGTCCCGATCGGGTTTATGAATCCCTCGAGAAGTTTCGGGTTATAAGAGATAGACTAAAAATGGCTAAAAGTCAGAAAAAATCTTATACAGACAATATAAAGAGGGTCCTTGAATTCGAAGTAGGAGATTGGGTCTATTTGAAAATTTCACCCATGAAAGGGGTGATGAGGTTTGGAAAGAAGGGGAAGCTTAGTCCTTTTTATGTGGGTCCGTATTAAATTTTGAAGAGAGTCGGGATGTTGCCTATGAGTTGAAGTCGCCAAATGAGTTGTCCATGATTCATCCAGTGTTCTATGTTTCTATGCTTAAGAAGTGTATAGGTGATCCAGTTTCCAATCTTCCTCAAGAAGGTCTAGGGGTAAAAGGGGACCTTTCTTATGAAGAGGTCCCGATGGAGATGTTGGATCGCCAAGTTAAGAAATTAAGGAATAAGGAGGTTGCCTCTGTAAAAGTTCTATGGAGGAACCACCTTGTTGAGGGTGCCACATGGGAGGCCGAGGTCGACATGGCTCCTAGCCAAGATTTATGTTAATAGTTTCTTTATGACTATTATAAATAATGTTGAACTTATCATGTTTTTCTAAATAAGTGCATATTATAGTAGAAATCCATGCCTAAGTTGAATTCTTTACTTTCCATGAAACATATTTCTTATAATTAGCTTTCACTTAACATGTGTGGTATGCTATAAGTACTCATGGAAATTATGATGAACATTTTTGATATTGTTTTGATAAGAAATCAGCATGTCAACTCTTAATGTTCACATTGAGCTCATATCAAAATGGAGAAGTATGTGATATGAAAAGTTGAGTTTATGTACATGTTATGTTGTGGATTAAGTTCCTATGTATTATTCTTATTATTGTATGTTGAAAGGAGTGAATGATTCCTCAAATGATCTGCGTCTCATTCTATTATATTGTTGTTGGATGGGCTGCTAGTCTTGAGTCTCTTCCTCTTATAAAGGTCTAGAGTGTCATTCGGGGACGAATGTTTCTAAGGGGGGGGGGAGTATTGACACACCCCGGAAATTCCATGACCTATAATAGAGCCTCATATGTTGTATAATGATGATTTTAGAACTAAAATAGTGTATATAACTTGTTTGAGAAGTATTGGAGCCATAGCATTAAAGAAAATCCTTAACGTCTGGAAACTAGTGAAATTTCATTAGTTGACGTCCCTATGTTTGGTGAAGATTTCAGAGGGTCATATAAAGTTCAAAACATGTAAAAAGACTTTTAATAGGTTATATGTAGTATATAGGATCAAACCGTACATTCACGACACCCCAAGGACCACCGAAAGGGTCCTTGAGGAGGACCCGAACATGGGCGAGTAGGCTACCAAAGCAGCCTGCGTGCAACAAGAATCTGGTGGCTTCTGGGAGACGCGCAACCATCATGGGGTGATTTGAACATGGACTCGTGATGCGGGGCCTACACGAGTTTCACTTCCTCAACTTGGATTTAAAAAATTAATCGTGAAATTAACCCCGCGACGAGCAACTACTTTCCTGATTCGTAAAAGTTGTATTTTTAGTGTTTTGATTTCACAAAAAGACCCATTTAAGTGAGCGGTCTTTTGTGTAACTTAATGGGTGACTATATAAGGTCTTAGGGTCAGTTTTAGGTCAATTTTAACACTACAAAAAAGTCCCAAAAGTTAAAATTAAAATTCACTCTCATCTCTCTCATATTCACTCTTCCTTCAAACCTCTATTGAAGACCATTAGAGCTCCAAGAAGAAGATCAAGCCTTCAAATTTTCAACCCAATTTCGTGGCTTTATCATATTCAAGGTATGATTTCTTTCACTCTTGTGATCCTTTTCCCCAAGAGGTCCCTCCAAAATATGATTACTAAATCCCCCAAAACCTAGGTTTTCTTCTACACATGGGTCTTCTTTGAAAATTGAAATTATGAATCAATTGTGGTTAATTATGATGAATTAATGTTGTTTAAGTATATATATTTATTGTTAATTGATGATTTCCTATGATATTTCCTATTAAATTGATATGGTGAATTGTGAAGATTATAAATATGTATATTGACTATATTATTGTAAATTATGTAATTGCTTCTTGAATTTACCTTGTCTGTGTAATTGGTTATGTATTATTGGTAATGGAAGTATGAAGGTTCTAGGAAGGGCAATGAGGTATGTCGATTGGTTCTTCTTGGATTCAATTACGAATTATGAGTTACTTCGATAGTAACGCTTCTAAGTCTAATGTGTGGTTGTGATGTTGATGCTAAGTATTCCACATCCCTTACCCTAAAATATTGGGTTAGACATGAGCTACGTATGAATGTTATGATACGGTTATTGTATGATTTAAAGTAGTTCTTACGATTACAATAAAATGTTAAGTCAAAGGTTTACTCACTTGTGAAGTGGTGTCTAAAGTGAAAGGATCGTTCTCACTTATGATGACCTATGATCTATATATGATAAGATGTTTACATAGGATCTAAAAGAGACTGATGTGAACTTGTATGATGAGATTATATGATTAATAAAGGGAATAATTGATTATCACCATAAGGGCATGTAAATGAGATGGAGGTCTCACGTTAGTAAGTCCGGCCTACTACATGGGTTTCCTCACGTTAGTAAATCCGTATTCCCTAGTTATTAGTTGTCTCATGAGATGGAAACCTCCACGTTAGTATGTTAAGGTTTCTAGCAACAATCTTCTTGACTATTAACTATGTGCCCATATAGGACTCTAGCTTAGTGGATCCACCTAGATAGTTATGTACGAATGGTTACACCTTATACAACTGTTAACCCTCTTATTTTGGTGTGGGAGTAGAACACCGGATTCCATGTAGCTCACATGGTATCATGTCGGTTATTGCACTTCTTTCCCTAATGTAAAAGTAAGAACAAGTTAAGTATGTGAACTCTTATTAGGGTTGTGTTCTTTTTACGATTATGACTATGATTATGATTCTGTTGATAATAGTATTCATGTATTAATCATGTTATGATGACTTTAAGAGAATATGTTGTAAGTATGAAGTGGGTTTCTTAATGTGATACTAGCCTTGGATAGGATTATGGGGTTCTATATTTTGCATTGCATAAGTATTGCTTGGGTGATCTACATGTTGGGTTGCTATTATGTTGAATTGACTTATTATGCTTCATATATATGCATATTGAGTTAAATTGATCAAAAGCATGATTTTAACTAAATTGTCCTTTTCTCATGCATTCAGGATTTTTGTGCATAGGAGCCGTACTTAGTACATGTTGGCTGTACTAGCCCATCTCCCTTTCCCCAAACATTTTAGGTTCGGGCAATTGAGGGGATTCGTGGTCATTGAAGAAGAAGACTTGACTCTTTCCTAAGTCAATTGGTTAGTCCTCATGAGTTCCGAGGATAGAGCCACTCATCATGCCTTAATCGTTTTTTCTATGTTCTGAGACAATTATTCCATTCTCATGTTGAGATTTCATTGTAGCCTATATGGCATATTGTAATAGACTAAGGGCTATGCCCAAACTATTGTCATTCATACTCTTGTAGATAGTTTATATGTGAGATGAGACTTTATATTTCTATATGCTTTTTTTATGCTTAAAGAAAAGTCTATGTACACTTCGTATGTGAGGAGTCTATGTAAACTCCATATATAAAGATTTAAATTTTTCTTCATTTTTGACCTATGATTTGATATGATGTATGATAAGGGATTGTCTTAGTCCTCTTAGAGGACGACAACTCCAGTTACACCTAAGGGGTACTTTGGGTCGTAACAAGTATATTCTCGGGTCGTGATAAACTTGGTACAGAGCATAGGTTACGATGTAGTCTTTAGAAATCCAAAGTCTCATTAAAGTCATGTCTAATAGATTCTTGTTCATTGTAGTGAGTCACGACACATCTATGATCGAGAGGTTATAGGATGATAGAGTTTCACTTTCTTCATCAATCTTGTATCGTGCCATTAGAGTTTAGGTTATAAGTGTCTATTCCTAATCGATTCTCTTGTGTTTTTAGGAGATGATTACTAGAAGAATGACCGCTAGAAGGTTGGAAGAAGAAGGAGCGCAAGAGGGAATTTCTCAAGGTGGATTGGATCCACAAGGTGTTCAAAATCCCCAAGGTGTCCAAGTTCCTTCCCTAGGTGATCAAGTCCCTATTGGAGGTGAAGGTAATGAGGTTTTGGTGGTTCCTTCGGACATGACTAATGGGGAGATTATAGAGGATATACTTTCTTTAGCCTGAGCCATGACGACTCATGTGAATAGGGGTGGGAGCCTAGGTGAATGCGATATAGAGTAAGTACCATGACCTCTAAATTGAGAGATTTTGTGAGAATGAATCCTTCTATACTTCTTGACTTTAAGGTGGGAGAGTATACCCAAGAGTTTCTTGATGGTGTGTATAAGGTGTTGAGTGCTATGGCGGTGAATTCTAGGGAGAAGGTGAATTGGATTCATACCAATTGAGGGAAGTTTCTTAAGTGTGGTACACTCAATGGAAAGATAATAGGCCGATTGAATCGGGTCCTATAGTGTGGGAGGAGTTTAAGAAGGTTTTCTTAGGAAAGTACTTTTCCCGTGAGAGTAGGGAGGTGAAGGTTGAGGAGTTCATTTACCTTAGACAAGGGATAATGAGTGTTGAAGAGTATTTTTTGAAGTTCACCTTGTTGTCTAGGTATGCTCCATCCTTGGTGTTTAATCCTAGGGATGAGATGACTAGGTTGTGACCGGTGTTGCTGACCTTGTGAATGAAAAGTGTCGTACGACCATGCTCTATAATGACATGATCTTGTCTATACTTATGGTGTATGCACATTCCATTGAGGAGTCCAAGATTATTAGGATCTCTAGAAATTTGAAGAGGGGTAGAGTGGATGAGAAAAACCAACCTAGGTCCAAGAAGATATTTCCAAACCAAGATGGACCTAGTGCTCCTAAGGTCAAGGTTGAAGGTGGTAGTGGTTCTCAAGGTTTTAATCCTACTTGTGCTACTTGTGGGAAGAAGCACTTTGGGAAATGTCTAGCCGGTACTGGAGGTTGCTTTGGTTGTGTAAGGATGGTTATAAGGTGAGAGATCGTCCTACTATTGCAACTAGGGTAAGGGAGACCAAGCAAGCTACTCCAAGTGTTCCGTGATAGTGGTGTTCCAAAGAGGAATAATTTCTATGTTCTTCATGCTAAGGGAGAAAATTCGGGTGATGATGCCGGTAAGTTATAGTTCATCTCTTGTGTAGTAATGGGTCCTTTTAAGTGGGGGAGTATGGGAGTAGTGGAGTTGTGATTTGTTGTCTCTTCTCTTCTATTCGATTCAAGTTTGAGAGATAGAATGTCATAGTAGCATGTTGCATGCTGCATAGTGTTTAGGGATTCTTTTTGAAAATGAATTTCATTCATTCCTTGCACTTTGCATTTCATGAAGTTATGTTTATGTTGTAAATTGAGTTTATATGGTTTTGTCTCTCATATTGTCATGCTACCATCATAAATTGCTTGAGTTGCATTATTGAAAGTTTGAGCATGATTCACTGTAAGGTTTTGATGCTTCATTGTAACAAGTTTGAAATTTTCACTAAATTGCTCTTTCATGTAAAATGGTTGTAATGTGTTTAGAAATGATTTATATGAGCATGATAATGTGTGGAGAAGGAGTTCCTCCAATCTGTAATGAAGAATGTGAGTCTTATTGCATGATGAGCTATAGATTTCTACGGTGTTCCTCATAATTGTGTATTGTATATTGTGCGGTATGGCTTTGTGCTCCTAAGTCTTGAGTTTCTTATCTCTTGAAAGTGCCTAAAATGAAGCAAGTGTCATTCGAGGATGAATGTTGTCCAAGTGGGGGAGAATGTAACATCTCTAATATGACTTAGGTGAAGCTAGAGCCCAAAATGTGTTTCATGAGGGTTTAAAGCCTTAAAATGGTTTATAATGATGTTTTGAGGCAGTGCCTAAAGTTTGGTGATGCTTGGAGGTCAAATGTCCAAGAACGTCCATGACGTTCAAAAGATTTTCCTTGAGACGTGCTTGTATGTTTAGGTGTTCCTTTGCATGTTTTACGTGTTCGTTTTGGTTGAAATTGATGTGAGTGGTTCCTAACTTGTATATGAATGTATTTTAGTTGGAAAATTCCGCGATAGATTACCCAAGGACCAACCTAAGGGTCCTTGAGGAGGACCCAACTTGTGAGCAAGACTGCCAAAAACAGTATCAAATGACGGATGCAAATGACGCTTCTTAGGTCAATCGATGCCTTGTCGACTGGGGAGAGGGTCGATACTTAGCCTGGGGAGCTTAAGATCCCATTTGTTGAGCCTCTGACCCAAACGACGGACCAGCAAGCCGGTCTATTGGTGGATCTATGGGGCGTAACTTGAATAGTCGATTGGCAAATGCAGATTTTCTGCAGGTGTCTTGATCAAGCCTTGGGCATTTTAGGAAATCTACCTAGTGTTCTAAAAATTATTTGGGCGGTTTATTAAGGGTATTTTGGGTATTTTAAGTAGTTTTATAAGTATAGAACCCCTATTCTAGTCATTATTCAAAATCAAAACCCCAAACCCAAAGAAGAACTCTCTAGAACACTATTGAAGCTTGAAGGGAGCTTGGAGCTTGGAGACTGATTTCTCTATCAATTCTCATTCAGTTTCGTGGCTTATCAGAAAATAAGGTATGGTTTTCATCCTTGAATCTTCTTTCTTCAAGGATCCAAACGTCAAAGTGTTTTTCAAAGACTTTCTCAAAGTATGAATTTCTAAATTGAAGTCTATCCATGGGTTATTGCATAAAACGTTTTGAATCAATGAATTGTGATTGAATTGATGTTAATCTGATAATTTTATACTAAAAACTTCATGAACCCATGCAAACCACGAATTCCTTATTTTGACTATATTATGGGTGACTTGATCATGTCTCTATTGTGTTGATTTCCTGTGTAGTTTGATTAGGGCTAATGAATTATGTAAAAATCATGTTAGTATTGTATGTAGGCTTTCCTAAATTGATGAATTCGTATTGTATTATCTTGGATCTTTGTATATTGTGATTATTGGATTGAATTGGTGATCATGTCTATTGGTAAGAGTCTTTGTGTAATGGATTGGTTGATTTGGCTATGGAATGGAGTTGTTGTAGATTGAATGTGGTATGTTGACCTAATCTTCTCTATATTGTATAGAATAGGTCTGAATTGTGATGATTGGTAAGATCCACTTATGGTGGAGGTGCTTATGTGATATAATTGTGAATAATGTGGCCTCGTTGGCATTACTTTATGAATTGTGAAACAATGTGGGCTTGTCGGCATTACTTAATGAATTATGATATTGTCATGTTATATCTTTGATATATGATCATTGTGAAGTTCTATATGATTATGTGTATGTATGAAGTCAAGTATGTGTTCTTCTAATTGAATAAATGTGATCATGATAGGCTATAGTGATGCTTATATGTGCATAGTTGAAGTTGAAGTATGAATCTTCTTAGTTGACTATATGAACCTTTTAATGAGTTACGTTGATGATTATATAGTAGTGTGTAGGGTGAACTTGTAGTATACTTAGCTGACCCTATATGCTACTTGAATGATATTGTACATGTGATAAGATGATAATGACGTCTATCTGGTTTTGGTAAACTATGTATCTTACTTGATACATGAAGAATGTGAATATGAATCCTTGACTTAGTAGGATAAAGAACCTCCGTCATGATGTGTATGTATGATTTAAATGTGACCTTGAACATAGTTAAGAGGATAATTTATGTGGAACCTTGTAGAAAGGAGGTTATGATATCCTTGAAGTTGAAAGTTGTAATGGTATCCTTCTTGTATGAATGATGAACTTGGGGGTTGGTTGGCTGGAATGACATGAAATCATCCTTAAGAAAGTCATTGAGCTATCCTAGTAACCATTGTAAGGCATTTAAAAATGTGTTGTAAATTGAAATTCTCGATATGATATAATAGATAATGGAATTTCGTGAAGGCGAACAATCTGCTGAATGTTAATCTTGGCATAATCTTCAGCTGAATATGTCTTCCTAATCAGCAAGAAATGAGCAGATTTTTTCAGCCTATTGATAATTACCCAAATAAAATCATACCTTTGTTAAGTGCGAGGCAAACTACTGATGAAGTCCATATTTATTATATCCCATTTCCATAACGGAAGCCTAATATACTAGGTTAGGCCTCCAGGAGTTTGTTGTATTGCCTTAACTTGTCGGCTGTTGGGACATTCAGCTACTATATACGCTATATCTTTTTTCATGCAACTCCACCAAAAAGTTTGGTGAAGGTCCTGATACATCTTCGTTGCTCCAGGGTGAGATGCATATCTAGAATAATTGGCCTCAGGAAGAATATTTGTACAGAGCTCTCCCACTGCCGGTACACATAAGTGAGCCTTGTATCTAGGGACTCCATCCTTGGTTAGGTCAAATAAGGGTTGTTGGAATCTTTTCCCACAATTTCCTGAGCTCAGGATCTTCATGTTGGCGCTTTCACTTCAGTAACATAGGACGACTCTACCATATTCTTAATAACAACACCTTTGCCCCCTACATCTACCAAACGTACTTGAAAATTAACTACATGGAATAGGTCTTTTATAATTCTTGCCTTATCAGCTTCAACATAACTTAGACTACCCATGGACTTCCAGTTGAGTACATCAACAACAACATTAGCTTTGCTGGGATGATTTAAAATGTCAACATCGTAGTCCTTTAATATTTCTAGCCATCTCATTTGTCGTAGGTGTTACGATCGAGAGTACCACCTAAACGTAACTGACATCTTTGTCCTCAAAGTGGACTTAGACTATCCCTTAGCATTCGTCATAGCATATCATAGGTCAAAAATGTAGAAAATTGTTTTCAAAACTTTTTACATAGTGAGGTATACATAGACCTCGCTTATTGAAGTTTACATAGACTTCCCGTTGTAGGCAATATAACCAACAACCATAAGAAATAGTTGTCTCACATTAAACCATCTAAAGAGAAGTACAACATTCGGGCATAACCCTTATACAAGAACATTATGCCATATATTGGCTTACAACAATAGTCTTCAAGAACAGAAAAAAATAAGTGTCTTGAGACATAAGAAATACTACTAAGGTAGAACAGTTAGCACCATCCTCGAACTTGAGGACTCACCAACAACTTGGGGAAAAGTCCAAGTCTTCTTGCAAAGTGTCCTAGAAGCTCTTGAATGGCTAGAACCTACAATGTTTAGGAAAAAAAGGAAGAAATATGGGTTAGTACAAACCACATGTACTAAGTATGACTCCTATGCATAAAATCATCAATGCGTAGAAAAGACACAATTTAGTCAAAAGCATGCATAATATTGAATAACTCAATATGCACATATATCGAACATCATATGTCAACCCAACATGATATTAACCCAACACATAAGAAACCCAAAGCAATACTTTTGCTATGCCAAGAATAAAACCCCATAACCCTATCCAAATCTAAATATCACATAAAGTCACTTACTTCATACCTATGACATAACCTCACACTTCATCATAACATGCTTGACTTATAAGATCATATATATAACTTGACATACATAACAGATAATCAACTTGATCATACAAGAACACTAATAAGACCATCCCTTAGGATCCCACACGTGACATGTGTAAGACAAATCCCACACTCTCCCTCATACTATGTAGTAGCCTTTAAGGTAAGACCTAATGAGAGTTCACATAGTTAATTTTCAATTTTCTTTTACATTAGGTAAAGAAGTGCAATAACTGACATGAGACCATGTGATAGACATTGAATCCGGTGTTCTACTCCCACACCGAAAACAGAGGGTTAACACTTGCCTAAGCTGTAAACCTTTCGTACATAGATATATAGGTGGATGCACTAAGTTATAGTCCTATGTGGGCACATAATTAAGGGTGAAGGAGATTTTTACTAGAAACCTTGACTTACTAAATGTGGATATTTCCATCTCATGAGACAACACATATCATGGGAATCAGGACTTACTAAACGTGGGGAAACCCAGGGGGGAGCCGGACTTACTAAACGTGAGAACCCCATCTCATTTAGATGCCCTTTCGGTGCTAAGCATTTATTCCCTTTAGTAACCATCATATTCATCATACAATGTTCACATTAGTCTCTTCTAGACCCCTATGTAAACATCTCATCATAATAGCTCATAGGTAATCATAAGTGAGAACTATCCTTTCACTTTAGAAACCACATACAAGTGAGTAAACCATTCATAGAACACTTTATTATAATCATGAGAAAATACTTTCAATCATATAATAATAATATCATAATATGCATACATACTTCATAGCTAATTCAATTGTCTATGGTTAACGATGAGGAATACTCGTCATCAACATTATAACCACACATTAGACATAGGAGCATTACAATATAAGAAACTCATATTTCATAAATGAATTCAAGAAGAATTAATCTTCATATCTTATTAACCTTTCATGGACTTCATATTTCCATTACCAAGAATACATAATCAATACATAAACAAGGAAAATTCAAGATGAAAAACATAGCAATTATCATTCTACATATTTACATACTCATCATCTTCCACAATTTCCATAGAATTTGAAGATACAATGAGTTTGGGGAAGAACAAGGGTTCAAGGGGATATCTCTAGTGATTATACACAATTAACTATAGTTACTTATTTAAACAATGACAAAAGATCATAATTAATCACAATTGAAGAACAAATCTTTTCGAAAAGAGAACCCATGTCAAGATTGAAACCCTAGTCTTGGGGAAGTTTGAAAACCATAGTTGAAGGAGCCTATTGGGGAAAGGATCCCAAGAGATAAAGAAACCATACCTTGAGGATGATTTTTCCACGAAATTGAGATGGATTCCTTTGTGAATTTGTCCTTTACTTGAACCTCTCGTGTTCCTTCAATGGAGGTGTCACATCAGGGAGCACCACCTAAAGTAACATGGCGTACTTGACCTCTCGGAAGTCTTATAGAAGCCCATATTATCATTCATCGCATTCTCATTGGTAAATTTAGGGGAAAATTTGGAACTTTCTTAGCACATAATATGTTAGAACAACACTTTCGTTATATATAAAATATCATAATACATAGTTAAAGACTCTAGTGTCTTTTTGCCATTCTAGACTGAACATCATAAGAGTACTTAAGGGATACGACCCTTATAACCTAATACATAAATACAATAAAAAAAATTCACAGTAAACTAGACATAGGACATTCTTGGACTCAATATTCCTTTCCTTTGAGCTTGGGAATCACATATCAAGCTCCTCAATCAAAGATACATCCTTTAAGCATCCATAACCTACACTTTGTGTAAAAAGCGGAGAAGAATGGAGTTAGTACAAGTATGCACAGAGTATGACAACCATTCAAAAACATGCATTTAAAAGGGACATTTTCTTCAAATCATACTTATGCCTTTTTAGGGTAAATCTTCATAAAACCTTTATACAATAACATTTATATCATTCACATACTTCATATAGGCATATTCAAAGGACAAACATCATAAAAAATCACACATACAATTTAATCCACATTTGGGGTCACTTTTGAGTAAGCGCCTCTTGCTTTACAGTGAGCATTTTTCCTTTAACAGTGAACTTCTTTTTAGTAACCCCTTAACCTCCTTGGTGCAATGCATCACCTTAAGGTCACAAGTAAAACCATACATACAACTTACATAAGCCAACACATACCATCATAAGAGAATAATACATCATAGACACATTTAGGTCAAGACTCTAATGACTTTACAATAAACTACATCAACTTGCACATTTATTCACTTCACTTCACATAAAGCATTATAAAACCTTACTAACAATCCCAATCTAAGCCCACTAGTGCAATGTATATGTGAAGATCCATAACCTCACACATACTTAGTAAACCTATCACAAGACCACAAGCCTTAGCATTCTATTTCATATATCAACAAGGGCATATAAACAACTTCATTTATGCCAACAAGACCTTCATCATATAGTCATTAAGACCAACATAGATCATATAGGAACAAGACCACATTACATAGATCCATTAGGAGTCATACCATGCACTTCATCACAACAAGTAGACAATTACTACAAAGTCATGCATAAGGAACATATACATAGACACATGTATTAGAACACCTTCCTAGGACTTCCCTCATGATCCACTTGTGCAATGCATAGGTGAAGTCCCATATCCCCACCTACACTAATAAACTACCCTTAAGTTATCCTAGTTAGAGTCCTTACTTTACTTCCATTGTCAATTTTACTTTAGGAAAACTATAGCCTTAACCGACACTAAGACCATGTGTGCTATATGGAATTTGGTGTTGTATATCCTTACACCAAGGGAAGGTGTTCTTACCTAGCCAAGGTAGAACATTAACACATGCTAGCATATTAGTTGATATCACTTGCTAGATCCTATGTGGCTAGCATAATTATGGAAATTGGAGGTACACGTCGAAAACCTCTTTATGCCAAATGGGGCATTATGGTTATTCACTATTGAAGCCCTATTTATTCCTATTGAAGCATTGTGGTTATCCACCTCATGAGTATTATGATGACCTACTTTCCTAAAAACGGAAGGGAAACCCCCCATATTCAAGTTCACTCGGTGCTAAGCTAAGTTCCCTTTTTATTAAAAAGCCTTTATTAACTTTATCTTATAAACTTAGGCTTAGGAGAGTCATCCCCTCATATACTTAGCTCATAGATCATAGATGAGAATTAATCAACCTAAATTATAAGAGAAAACCCTTTCACATGGACATAACATATGTAAACACCTATCTAATTTAGGATACACTTGAGCACACCTTTCAAGGCTCCTCTATTGACTAGATCTTTATACATGTGTGTGCATACTTATATGTGAGCAAACCTTTCACATAACACATAAATGTCATACATGTTCACATATGAATGCATAATTCTATGTGTATAACTATATGAGCAATCATTTCATATAAATACACCAAGACACTATGCACATTCATACTTCATCATATCATATACTTAACATCATATCATATAAGTCATATTCATAACATGTTCATACAATCCTATTCATGTATTGGGAAGACCAACCTAGGAACTATACTATCAAGGCACACATGTGCAATGCATAGACAAGGTCCCATACCCTTGCCCATACTAGTACACCTATCAAGTCATCATAGTTAATGGAATACATAACATACTTCACATACCCTTTCATTAGACACCATGACCCTTTTTTACATTGTAAGCATGCATAATGTGTGAGTGTGTGTACATTGGTAAACATGATCATATAATGTCTATCAACAACACATTGAGGCAGCCACCCTCTTAAGACACAATACACAACCAAGCATGGCTCACACAACATAATTTAGCATAGGAGACAAGCTAACTTCATATTACACTGTAAGACTCCTAACATTAGCTATTCACACATTCACATAGGCGTACATGGGTAGGGGTCATAAAACCTTAACACTTCAATCATGGAAGAACCTACACATGATCTTAACATAGATATACACATGCTTATAAAATAGTCATGCAACCTAGATCACAACTAGATTAGAAATGTAGGCATAAGCTTCACATAGTGTGATCATCATAAGCGCACACACATAAAATCATCAAGTTGCCTTCAAGGCCATAATCAACACATATATATGAAAATAAACTAAACACCGCCACCATAAGTGGACCATACCACCCAATGACATACAAGGCTTCATCAACCATCAATACTATAAGAAAAGTAGAGAGGAAGAGCCATCTTTACCAATTTATCATCCTTTGATCATCATTGATCAATGCACCCTTTTTATCAACAATACATTATAGGTCAGTAGCTAAATATACACTTAACATAATGAAATCATACTTAAATCCCTACAAGATTAAGATACCAACATAGGCACTAGACTATCAATTCAATCGAGAGTAGAGGAAATAGGCAATCCTACTAATTCCCTAAAGCCTTGATAATCAATCATATTTTATCAATAATGTACATGTTAGACAGTATCTAAAGAGATCATTACACCAAAGGAATCATGCTTCATCTGACCTAAAATCGAGATCACATCACGTACATAGCATTATCAATCAATAGACTAGAAGATTCTAGATCAGTTCATACCAAGCCTTCTTTTATTTGGTCATACGAGATTCATAACCATAATTCAAACATGATACTAACTTAGGGCAGTAACTACAATCATCTTAAGATAATCGAATTCCACATTCATACATTATAAGGTCAATGTTACAGTGGACACATAGAGACATAGGTTACTCTTATTCAAATCTTCATACATTGATCCACATGGATTATTCATCAACAATTCACTATAAATATACATAATAAACAGTAGACATAAGCAATTCAACTTAATAGAATCACAAAATAATAAGCCACGATCACAATGCCCATGCATAGGCTAAATCGAGTTTGGGAAGGGACATGGGTTTACAATGCAATTGGATTGAAATTCACGTTAAAATCAATACATTATCATCAATTCACCATGATTAAGGCTTTGAAAACGTTTTGTGAAAGAACCCATGGCTAGATTGAAGAAGAAGAAGAAGTTTGATCATGAAATCTCTTTTGAAAACTTTGAGGAGAACTCTCTACATAGAAGATCAACTAGAGATAAAGGATCACCATAACTTTATTTAGAATAAATCCTCTAAAACTTGATGAAGATGTTACATCGTGAGACCACATCCTAGAAGATATGACACTCTCGGAATGTAACCAGCGTAATCGACCTCTCGGAGGTCTTATACAAGCCCTTCCGTATTGTTCATCGCATATAAACATATGAAAGTAGTGTGGAATTAAAAATTTTCACAAACATTCTATAAGTCTTTAAAATATCTTTCATATAAAACTCATAGGAAATACTAAGTCGTATTTCATCAAATCTTAGACACAAGAGTACTTGGGACACATACCATACAATGCGAATATAAAAATACGTACTACTAAGTCAATTACAATACTTCAATAAGACAAATAAAAGACATCTTTGCCTTCGAGTTAAATGAGGACATACTTCAACTTGCTTGAACGATCTTCTGATCCAAGCTTAGCTCTCCAAAAGCACCATCACCTATGAATCACTTTAGAGATAGATAAAAGCATGAAATTAGTACAAACACATGTACTAAGTATGGCATAATGCATAAAAATCATAAAAACAGACATTTATTGGAAATATACATATTTTTGATTTAAATATCATATCATAAGCTTAATAACCATATTTTACACCTTAGAAACACATAAGGAATCACTTAGACATTTATTCACATTTTTAGCGACATTACAGTGAAGTCATACCAAGTTACAGTGAACTAACTTCATTGTTACAGTGAAGTTTCTCAACTTCACATGGGATACTTTCTACCATGCAATCCTCTCACTAAAAGCTATCCTAAGACTCACTTAAGTAAGATAAAGAGATACCGCCCATATACCCTCTCTAGGCACACCTAAATGATCCTTAAGAACACCTATAATGAGATATACACACTTACAACACCTCAACCACATGAACATGTGATCCTCTTTACAAAGGTGATTCTAAAGTTCACTTGAGTGAGTTGTGAAGCGATCTCCCATACAATCCCTTACACACACACTTAAGAGATCTTATGTACTACCTAAGATAAAATCATTCTCACTAAATACAATACCATACATATACTATGACATTTTCCCTTCCAAAAGTTATCAAATGACTTACTTAAGTAATAACGTCCATGATTGAACTCTTCAAAATTACCTTAATAATCCTTAAGACTAAATAAGTTTGGATCATGTTTACATAATCAACCATCTTCCCTAAATAGAGTCATTCTTAAGACTTATCCGAGTCAACTTGACAATGAGAGGTGTTGCCTCCCCATAGAAGGGAGATTCACTAAGGGTTCTCACGCGATAGTGACTATAATGCAATTGTTCATAAAGAGAGTCCAACACATGTCTCCTAGTTCTTGAACTATGTTTCCCCATAGGAATACTAGCTAGTGGATCCAACTAGAATGCTATATTCATGTTTTGGTCCTATCTTGGTAAGTAGATCACCTTCTTTAGGTGTATGGTTTCATGACACCAAATTCCATGTTTAGCTCACATGGTCTATTTACAGTTAAGGCGATTGTTCCCGAAAGTAAACTGAAAGTAGTAAAGTGAACTCTAACTTGGGTGACTTAAGGGGTTATTCTTAGTTTAGGTAAGGGTATGATACTATACCTATACATTGCACTAGTTCACCTTGAGGGAAGTCGTAGGAGGCTGTTCTTATGCTCTTATAAAGTAAATGATATGCATATGTTGACTTTATACGTTGATGATCCTATATGATGTTAGTTTCACTTATGAACATGTTACTGATCTGTATTGATATATTTGATTACTACTCATGATGATATTTTATATGAAGTAAGGCATTATTTATGATTTGTTTCCTTGTTTACTTGATTATTTGGGGTTATGGGACTTCACATGAGTATTGCACTTGTATGCTTGGGATGTGATTGTTGGTAAGGGTCTTATTAGTTATGATGATTTGAACTCTTGCATATGTTTTGTTGTTGTGACATTATATTGGAGTTGCTTTGGTTATATGATCTTGATATGCTACTATTCATGTTTATATGACCTTATGTTGATAATATCCATGTTGACTTCACTTTATTGATGATGTTGGTCTTGTGTTGAATATGGACTTGTCTTAAATGAATATGTGATTATTGGCTTGTATGGGTTCCTAATTGTGCATAAAGGCTTTGAAAAGTGACTTAGCATGACTCTGAACAAAATGACCCTTTAAGCACGATTTCAAAGATTATATGTGCATATGCTTCCATACTTAGTACAAGTGGATGTACTAACCCATATTCTTTCCCTTTTACCCAAAACAATGTAGGTTCGGGCCGTTGAGGTACAAGGTATCTTGCAAGAAGACTTGGACTTTTCCCCCAAGTTTTGGTAGGTCCTTTAGTTCGAGGTGGTGTCACGTCCTCTATCTTAGTAGTATTTCTATAGTCTAAAGACATTCATTTCTCTCCTATTGTTGAAGATATTGTTGTAAGCCCTATGTGGCAATTATGGATTTGTATTAAAGGCTACGCTCAGATGTTCTACTTCATTTTAGATGGTGTAATGTGAGAGGGTATTATTAGACTAAATTCTTGTATGTTGGTTATATTGTCTAAACGAGAAGCCTATGTAAGCTTCCTATACGGGGAGTCTAAGTAAACTCCCTAAGGAATATGTGAGAGGTCTATGTACCTCAATATGTAATTTTTTTTAATTTTTGTTTTAACCTATGATATGTTATAATGAATGCTAAGAGGCTAGTTTTAGTCCTCTCCGAGGACGACGGCGCCGGTTACGTCTAAGGGGTGCTCTGCGTTCGTGACAATTATACAGGTTTTCATGCATCTAGTGTATCATGAGGATAAAATTAATCTCCCAATATTTTTATTTTGTTTTGTTTGATCTTCGTTTCCTAGTGATTAACGTTTCAAATACACCTCATCCAATTCTAGGTGCAAATGATCCTTAGTTAGTATAAAACTGAACAAAGAAATAGGGTCCGATCCCAACAAAGAGGGGTATGTGTTCAAATTCAATTAGGATGTGCAGAAGTGGTCTAATCAACCATTGGAATAGAAATTATCGAAAAATACATGAAAAAAATTATAAGGCGTGACATGAATGTCTGATTAGGGCTTTTGGTTTACAATTATTAACTACAAAGTAGTCAGAAACAATTCAAAATAACAATAAGGAGAGTAAATCTCATGAAGTGACCGATTATATGTAAATTTCGATATACGGATAATTGGTACAACTGGTAAACAACTAAATTTTTTAAGTAGGCTAGACTATAAGGGAGATAGCTTCTCGCGAACAACTATCCGGAATCACGTTATTTGTTTCGAACATCAACCAACATAAAAATGAAGAACAACCCACACCTTAATGTATCCCTATCTCAAACTATATGAGTAGGATTGTATTTAGGATTCACTCTCTTGAGCTAATCCCAACTCAACCCAATACCTGCAAATCATAAATCAATAATCTTAGTTCTAAAACCTCTGTCGAGCAAGCGAAGAACACAACATTTGAACTGTATTTCCAACTAAAATTCATAAACTAAACCACAATTAATCATTAAATCAACTTTAATTTAGCATTTAAACTAGTAATTGACAATATCCATAAACTAATTCAACCCATAATCACATAATCACTCTACAAAAATGGGTTGTTAGCCACGCATCATAAAAGAGTAAAACGATTACCAAATCTATTAGCCATCATATGGGTAAGAGTAATTTAGCCTTTACAATGCCCAAAATCGAAGAAATCAGTAATCCACTTGCAAAATCTCTGAATTGAAACTCCAAAACCTTCAAGTCTAATAAGAAACTATTAAAAACTCATGAGAGAAAATTTCTAAACTAATTCAATATAAGTCAACATAAATATGTATAAATCAACATACTAAAATAATTGTTCAAAATCAAATTTATAGTTGCTAGAAATAAGCTAAAAAGGGCCATTTGGTTAAGTAAGTCTGGTTCATCGAACCACTCAGTCAATTGTCGATTGATCGCTTCCATCCCTTTTTTGCCTTGGCACTCAAAATCCTGAAGTTCTGTAACTTTGGGGGATCTTTCTTTGAATCATGGAACTGCTCAACGTTACACCGACTACTCTTTTTGTCACCGACTTTGTTTCTTTCCTTAGGGATGACATACCGGAAGTTTAGGAGGTCCAGCTAGCTACTTGGCGATTCGCCAAGTACTCTTGGCAATCACCAACCTTGTCTTTCTTCATTTTTTTAAGTTTGTTTTGTTCCTTTTTGCATGTTATTGTCTTTGATTGGTTTCTCAGTCCATATACATGAAATTCAAGTCTTTAACATTAGTTTATGGCACATATTAAGCATTTGAGGACGCTAAATCTATATAATCAAAGCCCCAAATCAGTCCAAATCTCAGACTCATCAGCACCGCTAACTTAAAATTTCCCCAAATGAGTCCAAATCTCAGACTCATCAGCACCCCTAACTTAAAATTTTTCTTATCCTCAAGTAAAACATGAGCTCAACAGTTCAAAGAGGATGTCTCAAATAGTGATGCATAAGACAACATGTGCACACAACAAGGCTTAACTTACTCATGCAATGATTAATTATGCACTCAAAGATTCAAATTGTGACTCACCATTATCAAAGGTGCTCAAGTGCACAATACTTGCTCCAAACGCAAGCTCAAGCTCAACAAAGGTACTCAAATACCCTCACAAGAAAGATGATTCCCTATTCACCCAAATTTATTCAACAATTTATAGCATTGGAATCACATAAAACTCTCACACTCACAAACATGAACACATACATGACTTCACCCATTGGTTTGCCCTTATTTTTTAATCAACATTCGTTTCAGCTTATTCACGATGACAAAGGTCTTTTCAAGGCTTGTAATGGGGCTTAGTGTAAAGGTATGGTCATTTTAGGCTCAGTAACAACTGCCTTCATGAAGTGTGGTTTGACCATCACTTTCTTCCTTTTTTTTTTACCATTTTGGTAATGGTCATCATTCACCCTAATTATTTAACTTCAAATGCACTACCGGACACCCCATTTCTTTTGCAACTTCCACTACTTTATTTCATATTTTTTTTCTATTTCTTTGATTTCATCTTTTTTCATTTTTTACATGGAGGGGTTCCATTTTTTTTCAAAATCATTGCTCAAAGGGGGAATATTTCTCTCTTTATGATTTTCCTTCTCTTTTCACTACCACCCAAACTTAGGCTTTTGACCTAAGTTGTCTATTCAAACAAATCACTCTTCATGAAAGTTATGGGTGAATGAATAAAGAGGGATCACAAATTTTCAAGTTTCTTCCAAGGAAAGGACAAGTCTCAAGAGGGTTCAAGAAAGGGTTTACACATCTGGCAAGGTTGGCTACAGAAGAGGTATATTGTCAAATTGTTTCACTCTTCAAAATTGTTGTCTAAGATCATTTCAAGTGCTTGCATTACTTAGTCAACTTGACCAACGGGGCAAATTGTAGGTGTAATCACACAAAATGTTCCAGGTAAACTCATTACAGAAGGCATTAGCATCAATATCAAAAAAGACTCCGCACTTTCTAGCTAGTGTGCAGTTTCATCAAAAAAGACTCAATGGATAATTGGCTAATCACAAGAACATATTTAGTGTTCACACATTTTCTATGCAACTTTATTGGCCTCATCATAGACGCACATTCATTTCGTTCAATTAATAACACTATTGAAGTCATTGGTATTGATCATCACCGATACTCAGATTCACGCAAGAACAACTACAATCACAAAAAATAAAGGTGGCACAAATTTTAATAATAGGTAAAAACCATTTTCATTCAAAATAAGTCACAAGCTCAAACATCCATAAGATTACGATCAAAATACAAATATATATCACAAAACCTAATGTTGACAAACATCACCAAATCATAAGAGTTAGGTACGGAAATACCTCACCTCACTCACAAAAGAAAAGCAATTGTCCTCAAATGCAACTAAAACAAAGATATTTAATAAAACAACAAAGAGGGAGGTAAAAGAATGTTCCTATCTACTCACTCACTCCACCTGTCGGGGAATCAGTGCCTAGGGTCACACTATGGGATTGGGCATCAACTGTGGCTCTACTAGAGCCTGCCTTGGAGGTATTTGTCAATGATGTCTAAATGAATGAATGTACTATCCCCTCTTCTAGATCAGGTAGGTCTTTATAAATGATCACCTCCTGAACATCGAGTTGCTCTCTATCTGTCTCAGCCACTGACTCAACAACAACCACATCTTCCATAGAGTCATTTTCGGTTGTAGCCCGAGACACATCAAAAAGGCCTAGGAAATCTGCATCGAGAACTTCAAAAACCTCTGCTGACTCAAACAATGAAGTGAAGTCTCTGGACTTCAGATGGTTCACATGCTTCCTCAACTCTAAAACCTCGACTTTCAACACCGTTTCCTAAAATCAAGCCCGCAACCCCTAAATTCTAAATTAGACACACACACACCATGCAATTCATACTATGCCTATATAAACCATGCCTTCAGGGTACTCAAACTTTCCCTGGTTTGGCCAAAATTTTCCATTTCACGACTTTTTCCCTTAAGAATAACTTCAAACACTCAATCATTGGGCAAATTACATCATTTGAAACAATTCAAAGTTACTCAGACTTCACCCAACTAGACCCACACAAAATAACCATAACACAACAAATTAAGATAAATTTTAATGTACAAAACACGAAAAATCATCAATTTAAGAATTTATACACAAGTTTGAACGCACTACGAGCAACCCAACAAATAAAAACACCATTTAAAAAATTACCCAACACATATAAATAAACAATTACCGATTGCATTTGAGTTTAACCAATAAACTAAAGTACAGGATTCAGAAAATAAACATGTGTGTTGAATTGAGAAATTGAAAAGCTAGGCAGGAAAGTACTCCAATCCGAGTATGAAATCACACACCAAAAGTGAATACAATTGTAAAGTAGGGAATATCTAAAGTGTGGGGGAGTGCGTATGGGGCTAGAAATGAGAGAATACGAAAGATTTTGAAATTTTGAACTATCTGGACTTTTAAGACCTTTCAATTCATACCCCTTTCGGTGGAGTAAGTCGTCCACGGTAAACCACTAGGCAATGGGTCGAGTGGTACTTTACCTCACAAAGTTTTACAGGACCTCCAGTCAATTTGTGGGTTCAAACGATGAATAAAATCGGGCTCGCTAACCTCTTCGGTGAGTTTTTGATTGAGGAATTGGCCTACCGAGATTTACAAACTTCCGCTTTAGGTTTTTTGGGTCCAAATATAGTGTATGTCGGGCTTGTCGACCTCTTCACCGACTGGAATTTCATATCTCCAAACTGATTCTTTTACAACACACTTTACTTTTCAACCTACATAATCAACAACTGTTATTCAAAATCAAAGTTAAAGAATTAAAACATGGGTTTCCTTACCAGAAACGCTTTAGTTAATGTCTTGGCACAATGAAAGTACCCATACAATCTTAATTTTGGGGTTTGCTATTGTATCACTAGGAAAACCCCTTGTTGTCTTGGATTCAAATATGAGGAAATTTGACCCTTTTGGTCTCTTGCTGCCTAATACAGACTGATTCAGAGGTCATCATCTAATTAATAGTCGAGAAATCCACTTTCATTTCCTTCAATACTTTATCATACCTTTCAACCTTGTTGAGAATGCATGAGAGCATGTCTTCCATATAGCCACCCTCATATTCGTTGGGCTTTTGACGTTCATGGGGAATAACATACATATCCTTTTCCATTCTCTTTCCTTCGACGTGGCATCATAATCACATCTCATCTCTATCACGGTCTCTCCAACCCTTAGCTTTATTCCAACCTTGATTTCCACCTGATCTTGGGCAGTTTGCATGCTAATCTCCTCCTTGATTGGCTAGAAAGTTCACTTTCTCATTGTACAACACTTCAAAGCGTGCTTAATCGAGGTTTACTCCACCAAAAACCATAACACTAATACTCTTTGTACCAACACCCATGATATTCTAAACAAGATATCTCGGTGGGTCATCATTTTGGTCATGGTTTGGTGTCTCTCTTAATTCTTCTTGATCTACTCTTTTGTCATTCTAAAATTAAGAGGAGAGATTTGGTCCTCACGTGTGTACCATGCCATATTGAACTTGGTCAAAAAACAAGGAGTTGGGAAGCTACTTCGTAGGGTTGTTGCATTATACCACTGGGAACAAGTTGATCAGCAACTCCTACGTTCCCCCAGTCGAGGCTCCTACGAAAGTATTGGAGCAACACATTATTGGAAAATCCATGAGTTGGACATTGCAACACCTACTTCTTAAACCTCATCCACATATCGTGGATTGGCTATCCTTCCAAGCGTCTCAAACCTTGGATACTATCACTTAGGGTCATCATATTCTATGGGGGAAAGAGTCGGACTTGGAGTGCAATAGTAAGCTCGTCCCAAGAAGTGATGGATTTTCTTGGAAACTCAGCCAACCACTTACTAGCCTCGTGCATCAGAGAAATGGGAACAACCTAAGACGAACTGATTCTTGCGATATGTTCTTAAATGAGAAAATTCGACATACATCCACAAAATCCCTAATATGCTCATGGGGATCTTCATGAGCCAGCCCCCCAAATAATCCTTTCATTTGTGAGAGCTGAAGCAAGGTGCTTGTGATGTGAAAAATTTCCTTCAGTCGAAGGTAAATGAATTTCCCCAGCACCACCCATTTGGATTGGGTCATTGACATCATTGAGGTTTCCTACATCATCTTGGTGGCCCACTTCGCTACCATTAGTTCCGTTAACGCTCATATCACCCTCTGTTTTTAACACAAGCAACACAAAACCAAAACTGAAATAAGTGTATTCATCTATAACTAAAAAGATCACAATTCAACTTCACCAAAAGAATTTTAAACAATACCACTACACGACAACAGCCTCATTTTTAGTAACATTTCTAAAAGACATCATCCAATTCTACGTGCAAATGATCCTTATGTAGTATAATATATGACAAAGAATTGGGGTCGAATCTGACACATAGCGGTACATGTTCAAATTTAATTAGGAAGTGCAAATGTGGTGTAATCAACTATAGCAATAACAATTATAAAAAAAATATATGAAACAAATTAAAAGGGGTGACACAAATGTCAGATGAGGGGTTTTGGTTCGAAATTATAAAATACAAATACTCACAAACAATAAGAACTAATAATAAGGAGAGGGATTCTCCGGATGTGATTAGTTATAATAAAATTAGGTTATATGGATATTGAAACTACTAGTAAACAAACAAAAATCAGTGAGTAGGCTAGACTATAAGAAGATAACTTTCTCTTGAATCACTATCCCGGATCAGGTGATTTCTTTTGAACATCAACAAGCATAAAATTGAAGAACTACCCATTCCGTAATTCATCCACCCTCTCAATCTATATGGGTAGGATTTGGTTTAGGATTCACTCTCTCGAGATAAACCCAACTCAACCCAATACCTATAAATCATTAATAAATAATCTTATTTCTAAAACCTCTTTCTCGAGCAAGCCAAGAACATAAAATTAGAAATGCATTTGTAACTACAATTCATAAACTAAACCACAATTAATGATGAAACCCACTTTAATTTAGCATTTAAAATAGTAATTAATAATACCCATTAAATTATTAAACCCATAATCACATGATCACACCCCAAGAATTATGGTTTTAGACAAGCACCATAAAAGAGTTAAAATGAATACCAAATCGATTTTCCATCAACCGGGTAAGAGTAATTTAGCCTTCACAATGTGAGAAATCAAAGAAAATCAATAATTGACTTAACGTATTAAGACTCTTCATCCAATACTAAGTGTCAACGGTCGTTAGTTCCACAAAGAGTGGTTACGAGAATTCATAGCAAAGTATGAATCAATTTCGATTAGTCATAGCTAATGACATTTACGAATCAAAACATATCAAGTTCAAGGGGTGACATAAGTGTCAACTACCAAGGGGGGGGGTTATTCATTCAATTATCAACTAAAACTGAAAAAATTGAGATATGAATTAGGAGATGAGATTTTCGGGATGTGATAGGAATATGGGATAAAATAAATAACTAGGTACATGCTATTGATAGTAAATAGATGTAAATTTTTGACTAAGCTAGACATTAGTGGGGGTAAATTCTCTCTTAAACAACTTACCCTAAATAATATTAGTTTCTCTCAAACACCGATAAGCCGCAATTATGCATTGCCTTCACCTTAGCCCATTCACTCTCTCGAGCTGAATGTGTGGGAGCGGGTTTAGGATTCAATCTCTCGAGTTGAACCCATGACAACCCAATAACAATAGGCTCTTGATTTACTAGTCTTGGTTTTGAAACCTCTTTCTCGAGAAAGCCAAAAACACGAAGATGAATTATATTTGCAATTAAAATCCCATTAATTTCGTACACAACTACTGAAAAAATAACATTCAAACAACAAATTTATTATAAATTAGCAAGACCTAGCAATAAATTAAATCTATATTCACATGATCAAACCCTAAGAATTGGAGTTTTAGCTAGACATGGTAAAGAGATAGAAATCGACACCGAAAGGTGTTTCCATCAATTGCGTATGATAGAAAATATATTTACATAGGTCTAGGATGAAGGTTCTTCAATACCCACATCCAATTTATTGGAGTTGGAAACCTTCAAGTCTTAAAAGCTCAAGAATAATGTCTCCCAAAACTGTAAGAACTAAAAGTAGAAGTTTTCTATCTGGTTACACAATGTCTTGATATTCAATTCTCTTGATAGTAAACAAACAATTTAAAAACGTAGTTATAGTAATCGAATATTATGTTGCGAAGAATCACTCGACGAAGTTAGTCTGGATCGGCGGTCAACTCGGTTATCCGCCCTTTTGTATATTCAATCGTCATCTTACTTTAGCCTTTGTACATATCCACATTCGGGATCATTAGGTGATATAGTACTACTTCATAGAACTTTTCATCGACACGCTGATGGATCTTTTCACCACCATCATGATCCTCTCCATTAGGGCTCAACACACTCGAACATTAGGCGTAAATTAGGCAATTTTGCAACTTACTAATGCATTAGGCGATCCCCAGACCATCTTTTCTTTATTTTTAGCTACCTTGATGCTCTATTCTCAATTGTGTCCATGCTTTGTCTTCATGTCTAAATACCTGAAACTAAGGTTTTTCATTAGTTATTGAGACAAACAATACATTTGAGGACACTAAATCTATAACACCCTGGAAATATTATGACCTAGACTAGAGACTCAAATGATTAATAATAATGATCTTAGACCTAAAATAAATGTAAGTAGTTTAATTAGGAGATGTTAATGTCTGAACGTTAAGAAACGTCCATGACGTTCGTAGACTAGAGAACGTGATCAAGTGTGCCTTGAAGTCTTGGAAGGGTCGTATGAAGGTCATACCTTATAAAAACACTTAGGGAACACCGTAGAGAAAATTTCGCGACAAAACGTCCAGGTACGAATCCCTCAAAGAACCCTAAGGGTCCTCAAGGAGGACCCAAACATTGACACAAAAGCTGCTTTTAAAACAATATACAAACTACGAGGGCAAACGACACCCCATTAATTTGACTCACGCTTCATCTTTTGGAGTAAGTACACACGTAGAATGTTGATCCAAGGCTCCATTTGGATCATACTTTGATGCAAACGACAATTTTCCAGGATGGTCCATTCATGGAATGACAAAATGTCGTTGGGAGGCGTCGATGGTTCCTGCAAGCTGATGCACTGTACGGCCAAGCCAAGAGTGGTTTTGTAAATTCCACCCTTGGACAATTAAATGTAGGGTCAGTAAATAGCATTTTTATTGTATTTTAAGGTACTTTAAATGATTAAACAAGACAACACAATTCAAAATCCCAAAACCCTCAAAAGGTTCCCACTTATCTCTAGATTTTCTCTTCCTAACTCAAACCTCCATGGAAGGAACACTAGAGCTTCAAGAAGTAAACAAATTCAACAAGGAATCCAACTAAGATTCGTGGCTAATCATCTTTAATATATGGTTTCCCTCACTCTTGGGACTTCTTTCCCCAAGAGGCCTTTCAAGGAGTATTCCAAAACTCCCCCAACTAGAGTTTTGTATCTAAACAGGGGTCCTCTTTTCAAAATGAAATTGTGACTAAATTGTGATGAATTATGATACTTTATTGTTTTTTAACTATGTAATTATGGTTAAATGTTGGTAATCACTTGAGATTTCCTCCTTTTCCCCCTTGGACCTTTGTTCTTCCATGAACTCATAAAAACCTTGAATTCTATGAATTATGGAAGATGATGATTATATGGATTATGTAGAATGATGTTAGCTACGTATTGATTCTTGAATTTACCTTGTTTATGTATTGAGTATGTATTCTTGGGAAATTGAAATATGAAGGCCCATGAAGGTTCAAGGAGTTATGAAGGTTGGTTCTTTATTGATTTCAATTATGAAAGATGACTTACTTAGATAGTAATGATCCTATGTTAAATGTGTTGTTGTGGTGGTGATGACAAGAATTTCTCACCCTTTTTCCCTACAAACTTGGATTAGCCATGTAGTATGTATGCATGTTATGGTATGATTGTTATATGATTGAAGTAGTTCTCATGATTATAATAAAGTATTTTAGTGAAAGTCTTACTAACTTTTTAGTGCTTTCTAAAGTGAAAGGGTTTGTTCTCACTTATGATGAAATATGATATTTGGAATGTATGTATAAGGTAGGTTGCTTAATGTGATACTTATCTTTGAATATGGTTATGGGGTTCTATTCTTTGCATTACACAAGTATTATTTGGGTTGTCCACATGTTGGGTTGGCTTATGATGTTTAATATCTGTGCATGTTGGGTTTAATTGATAGAGAGCATTGTTTTGACTAAAATGTTATTTTATATATGCACTGATGAATCTTATGTATGGAAGCCATACTTAGTACGTGTGATGTACTAACCCATATTTTCTTCCCTTTTCCCCAAACATTGTAGATTCGGGCCGTTAAGGTTTTCAAGGATACTTTTCAAGACACTGGGATTGCTTCTCCAAGTTGGTCAGTCCTCAAGTTTGAGGAGGGTGACCTATATTGTAGCTTTCTAGTTTCATTATGTTTTAAAAGACAATACGGTAACTTCTAATTCGAGATGTTCTTATTGATTGTATGGGCTAAGTCCCAAGTTTCTATTCCTTATAGATACTACTTTGTGACAGATTTAGAGGATATATTTTTTTATAAGAAGTGAAGTGAACTTTCACGTAAAAAGTATTAAATTTTCTGCAGTTTTATTTTATGATACATGCTATGATGAATGCTAAGAGATTGTATAAGAACTCTTCGATGTTGAGTATTCTAGTAACCCTAGGGGGTACTTTGGGTCGTTACAAAATCTACCAAAATATATTCCTAAGTATTCCAAATCGTTGACTCATCAACACCCCCAGCTTAAACTTTTGCTTGTCCTCAAGTAAAACTCAAGATTAAAAGTTTGAAAAGGATGTCTCAGAGTGCTACACAAGACTCAATCATGAATGTACACAATAAGACTTAACTTACTCATGCAAGGATCAATTGTGTACTTAAAGACTCAATTTCTAACATACCATTGTCAAAGATTTTCGAGCTCAGGAGTCTTGCTTCAAATTCAAGTTCAAGCTCAGCGAAAGTGATCAAATACCCTCACACAAGGAATGACTCCATTCCCACACACAATGGTTCAAGCATTTTAAGTTCCGAAATCAAATGCAATGCTCACACTCACAAAGATGAACACAATGCATGAATTAACCATATGTTTACCCGTATCTTCCAATCAACCTCTATTCCAGCTCAGTGAAGATCAAAAAGGTCTTTTCAAGGCTTGTAATGGGGTTCAGTGTAAAGATATGGTCATTTAGGCTTAGTGAATTTTATCCTCATGAAATGTGGTACGCATAACACTTCCTTTCCTTTTCTTTCATCATTTTCTTTCGTGCTCATAAGTCATCCCATTATTCACTTTTCCATAGATTGTTTAGAAACCCTATTTTCTTTTTCAGTTTCACATCTGTATTCTACAACTTTTTCTTTCTATTTCATTTTCTCTGTTTTTTTTAATATGGAGGGGTTCCATTCTTTTCAATGTCATGGGTCAAAGGATTACTTTTCTTGCACTTCTTGACTTGCCTACTCTTTTCACACACACCCAACTTAGTCTTTTGTCCTAAGTTGTCTATTCAATCAACCACAAATCAATAAGATTATAGGTAGTGGCTTAACAAAAGTCATGTTTTCATCAAGTTTCTTCCAAAGAAAGGTAATACTCAAACGGTGTTCAAAAGAGGTTCCCACACTCACAAGGTAGGCCCCAAAAGAGGTTCCTACACTCACAAGGTAGGCCATAAAAGAGGTATGTGCCAAATTGTTATACGCTCTTCAAAGTTGCGTAAGATCATATCATGAGATCACATGACTTAGCAAAGTGGACCAACGGGACAAATTATAGGTGTCATTATGCATGGTTCACGGTAAGATCATCACAGAAGAAATTGACACCAAAGTCAGACAAGACTCCACACTTTCGCTAATGTGCAACGTCCATCGCAAGAAACTCTATTTGATTCTTGGCTAATCACAACAAGATGCAAAAATTTCACATATTGCCTATGCAACTTCATTCATCCTCATCATAGACGTACATTCATGTTCATTTAATCGCGAGCATTATCCAATTCATCACTATGAATTAACACCGCAACTCAGATTTGCCAAAGAACAGCCATATTCAAGTACATACAAGATGTGGGGAAAACTTTTTCGGAAGTGTCAAATCATTTACAATTAAAGCATAAAGGGCCAAAAGCTCAAACATCTATAAAAAGTTGTACAAAGCACAGTCTAAGAATAACAACCCAAATATATTAATAAAACATAGTCACAAATCAAAACAAAAGGTGGGAATTTTGTTTTTATGTATCAGAACACTTCATACAATACTAAGTGTTGAAGGTCGTTAGTCACTAATATAACCTAACTAAGTGAGTTGAGGTTGAATCCCACAGGGAGTGGCTATGAAAAATGATAGTCAAGTATGAATAAGATATAAATATTCATAGCTATTAACATTTACAAATGAAAACATATCAAATTCAAGGGGCGATACAAGTGTCAATTACATAAGGGGGGGGGGGTATTTAATCAATTATCACCTAAAACTGAAAAAATAGAGATACGAATAGGTAGACGTGATTCTTTGGATGTGATAGAAATATGGGCTAAAATAAACAACTAGGTTCATGCTATTGAAATCGCTGTAGATCTGTGACTAAGATAGACTTTAGTGGGGTAAATTCTCTCTTGAGCAACTTACCCCGAATCAAATCGGTTTCTCTCGAACACCGATAATCCGTAATTATGGCCACCCTTTGCCTTATCCCATTAACTCTCTCGAGCTGAATATGTGGGGATGGTTTAGGATTCACTCTCCCAAGCTATCAATTCGGTAGACTTGGTTTTAAAACCTCTCTCTCGAGCAAGCAAAAAAAAAGGACGATGAAATTATATTTACAACTAAAATTCCATTAACTTCATACACAACTATTGAATGAAATCACATTTAAACAACAAATTAATTGCTAATTAGCAAGACCCAACAATAAATTCAATCCATATTCATATTATCACACCCCAAGAATTGAGGTTTTAGCTAGACATGGTAAAGAGATAGAAATCGATATCGAAAAGTATTTCCGTCAATTGGGTACAATAGAAAATGTATTTATACCGGTCTACGATGAACATTCTTGAATAGCCACTTCTGCGATTTGGAAACCTTCAAGTCTTCAAATCTCAAGAACAATACCTCCCAAAACTCTAAGAACTAAAATTAGAAGTTTTCTAACTGGTTACACAAAATCTTGATATTCAATTCTCTAGACAGTAAAATAAGACTTCAAAAATGTATTTATAGTTGTCAAAAATTATACTGCGAAGGATCACTCGGCGGTGTTAGTCGCAGTTGCCGTTCAACTTAGAGATTCACCCTTTGGTATATTCCATTGTCATCTTGCTTTAGCCTTTAGAATCTTTGTGTTGGGCTTAGCACACTGGAACACTAGGCGAGAATAAGGCTATTTGGCGATTTGCCTAATGGATTAGGCAATCCTCAGGCTGTCTTTTCTTCATTCTTTTAGCTGCATTGCTCCTTTTAGCTCAATTATTTCCATGCTTTGTCTTGAAGTCTAAATATATGAAACTAAAGGTTTTCCATCAGTTCCTGAGACAAACTATGCATTTGAGGCCTCTAAATCTATCAAAATATAGCCTTAAATGAGTCTGAATCATGGACTCATGACACCCAAACTTAAAAAATCTCCTAATTATTACATCTCCAAGATCCTTCAAAAATACAAAGAAACTATGAAAAACTGAAGAGAGAAAAATCCTAAACTCAATCACTCTAAGTCAACATAAATCAGCATACTAAATAATTGTTCAAAATTTAATTTATACTTGCCAAAAATAAGCCACACAGTGTTGTTTGGCAAAGTAAGTTGGGTCGCTGAACCACTCGGCAAACCGCCCATTGATCTCTTCCATGGCCTTTTTCTCCTTGGCACTCAACATCCTCAAGTTCTAACTTTGGGAAATCTCTCTTTGCATCGCAGAACTTCTTGGCGATACACTGACTGCCCCTTTCTATCGCCGACTTGGTTTCTTCTCTCAATGATGGCACATTTGGAGTTTAGGCGGTCAAGCTAGCCGCTCCACGATTTTCCAAGATCTCTTGGCGATCATCAAGCTTTTCTTTCTTTATTTATTCAGTTTCTTTTGTTCCTTTTTTCCTGTTAGTTTCCTTGATTTGTTCCTCAATCCATATACCTAAAATCAAAGCCTTAACATTAGTTTATGGTAAAAATTAAGAATTTGAGGACACTAAATCGATATTAAAAAAGTCCCAAATGATTCCAAATCTCGGACTCATCACCTAGGTGTATCTCTTGTGATCCACAATAGTCACCCCCTGTAGTGGGGGAAACGATAATCAGGGGTAGAAGTAGGAAGGGTATATGGAGGGTAATTTTCCATGGCTTTCTTCGTACTTGCATCACAACTATTTCAACATAGTTTATATAGACTCCCATAATTAAACAAAGCATGAGTATGGAATACACAATTTCCAGCATGAGTTATGGACTCTTTGGTCATACTTGGAGGGCATGGGCCACAGACATAAGTTCCAGTTAGAGCTTGGCTTCGAACTTCAAGTCTTCACGAAATATATCACCTCCCATTGTAGCCCCGGTTGGCTAGTCCACATCAATTCTGTTGGCAACCCATCAAATTTGGCTGCTCTTAGTGGTAATTTTTCCTGCACATGCAGATCCATTCCTTATCTTTTTATCCCAGAAGAGAGTTTATTTTCTCTTGTTTGATGTTGACTTCCACTACTCTCACAAGAACTGAAGGCAGCTTAAAAACTTTTCTACTAGCTCGCAAAGGCCCATTGAATCTTTCCCTTCCTGATAGAGGCATAAAATTCCATGACCAACTCTAGAAAGAAGCCTCGTATGGTGTTTTGAAGGGGCATCCACTTTTTGGTGGTGAACTCTTGCACGATATTACAGAATTCCTCCCCTACCCAGCTATGTTGAAACTCTTCTCTAGAGTGAAGTGGCAGTTACTTTAGAAATTATACTTATGTTTCATGCCCTCAACTCTGAATGAAATATCTCCTTTTAACACCCCGTAACTACTAGAACATGTGCCACTAAGTTGACGTCAACAAAAAGAAATGATGATATAAATTAATAATTTTCTCATAAATGTATTTGGAAATATTTGAAGTATAAAAAGATATGTTTTAGGCAAGGAAATCCTTAACACTAAAGTTCAAGTTAAGGGTTCATTGTGATAAAGTGTTCAAAAATAGTTCCTTATATTTCCTATATTTGTACAAAAATCTACCAATTTATGTAGAGTTAGAGAACCTACAATACATTAAATTGAAGATATACAAGTCTAGTTTCTAACATATTAAACCATTTGTTGATATTATAAAAAACAAGAAATGTGTTTACATTCTAGCCAGACAGCACTAACAACCTATAGTGTGGGCCCCTTGAGTAGGTGCAAATTATTTTTGATTATATATACATTTCAGCTTGACGTTAATTCATTTTTTTTCTCAATTCAGTATACAAACACTTTTAAACTCTCTCTAAGAGTATCCCTTCAACTAAGTACAAAAAACTACAAGATCTCAACCTGATCTCCCCCTGGAATGTTCGTAGAGGTTGCGTTACTTATTTTCTCCTCTTTGCTTGTGGGTTGAAGGGTTCTTCAAGAAGAAGGAATCATATTTATTGGGTGTCTTTCTATTGTTTTGTGGTAATAATATCACTCTTAATGTTTAGTTGAGTCAATCAAAGTAATAGTTAAGCTATGTTAACTAGGACATACAGTTAAATGGTCAGAAAATATTATTTGGATTTTTCTATGAAGTTGGGCTATATTAAGGTGTTTATTTGATGTTTTTGTGTCTGGAATGTTGGATATTTATATGTATATTTTTTATTGTTGTAATTTTCAATATAAAGAGAAGCATAAGTGTAGGAGAGTGTTGAGTTGTTAGTTAAAAGTCAAGTTTTTCGATAGATAAATTGTGTACTCTCTATCCTTTAGCTTAACTTGATTCCTATTGTTGTTCTTTGAAGATTAAGGTGTTTTAACATGTAAGGTTTATTATGTTGTCGAGTTAATTTTACTTAAACATATGTAAATTTCTCTCTTAATTTTCATTCGGTGTGAATTGTGTGTCTTATCGATATATATCGAGAGAGCGCCTAAGGATTGAGTGCATCTTGAGAGAGAAAGAGAGAGAGAGAGGCTATTGAAACCTATACAATACATCTTGGGGAAAAAAAATAAGGATTGAATGTGGAAATGATGAAATTTTGACAATATCATGTAATGAAGGTTTTTTTGTTTACTCGTATTACCAGTGTGATTGAAATTGTGTTTGTGTGAATATTGATTGTCTCGGGTACCATGCCTTCTACAGAATATCAGTTGGTAGGGTCAGGTACTACACTAGTACATATTCTGGGTTATCTCGGGTACCACACATGGTATGAGATATTTCTTCATTATAGGTACCACACCTGATACATATTATTGATTGGCACCAAGCATGATACTGGATAACTCTTAATTTGCTCAGATACCACGCCTCTTATATATTATTGATTAGATTAGGTACCACGTCTGGTACATGATACTATTGGTTGGATCAAGTACCACACCTAGTACATGTTTTGACTATTTTCTTTGCATTGAATCTGACTTAAATGTCCAACAGCGGTAGCCACAAGAATGTTTGTGCTAGCATCCAATATTTTGATCAATGTATTATTATCGTGTCCTTACTATTATTATGTTTTTGTTACTCTTAATAGTAAATTTTTATTTTTTATTTTACTTAGATGAATTCTTGGAGAGTTGCTTGAACAAATTTTATCTATTATTGTTCCTTCACTAGAAGTGCGTATTTTTATGAAAATTTCTAGTTAATTTAAATTCTCTAATCAATTCATTGAAATTTGTGGATAAGTGACACTATGGTTTAATAAATACAAAAGAGGCAAGAAGGAATTTCCCACACTCGCTCTTGACAAGTGCTCAAATAAAACATGAAGCGATTTCTTCATTCTTCTTCTTCAATCGAATTTTTCTAATATATTCTCTTTAAATTCATCACTACCAATTCATTATATTTTGGAACCTGTTAAACCACATTCATGGTAAAGGAAACCCTGGATTTTAATAAGAGAGCAACCCCATCCAAGAAGATCAAATTATGTATCATTTTTGTCATATTGATTTCCGATATTCCTTATAATGGCTTTCTAATCTATATGAACCATCACCTTTCTACCAATTCTCTTGTAATGTGAAATCCTTAGTATGGAAAGACATTTGAATTATGGACCTCAGAGTTTTGCACGTGACGTACTATATGAGTATATATAATTGTATGGTAGTGACATAAAGGATTTGCAAGTTATATCTTCTCCGTCACTTCAAAGTATGTCAGTTGTACCTAATGATCCTGCAATAATGAAACCTGATTCTCCTTACCCCACAAATACAACTATGGCCTCGACATCTCATGCTGGTACCGGTTCCCTAAATCTTGCTATCCACCCCATAAGTCCAATCAAATCCTAGGAAATTAACAAATTGTTATATAATATATCGTCTATTAAAATTTCAGAAACTACATCGACTTCTCTTTCAAGTGTAATAATAAATCTTGGCCCAAAAACGACATGTTCTTTGGATATGAATGCTACTGTGATTACAATTACTAATGAACCAAATTCAATTGAGATAACATGTGTATCACTCAAAAAGCAGACAAAACTATCTCCCATAAGAATTGAAGCTCAGTTCGAATTGATGTAATCCACTCCATATTCATTATTACAAATCACAAATATCAATGCAAATACTTCACCAGCACTATCAATGAAACCTCACCCATCAAATACCAGTGAAGAAACCCTAGAGTCATTTCTGAAATCCATAACTAAAAATTTGAAGGTATCATCATTATAAAGGTAAGTATGCTTGAGGAAGAGATAAGGTGCATCGAAGACGGCATCGACACATAAGACATTTACTAGGAAGGCAAAACTTGAAAAATATTGTTACTTTATATGAACATTAAAGTTCAAGAAATCATGTGGTGGGAAGAGAAGCCTAGAACTCATGTGGCCCAAGAAGATTTGAAAAGGATTTTGATTTTGAGGAAATAAATGTAAAGCTCAATAAGAAAGAGGTTTGAGACATTTTTTGCAAAAATAACAATATCAAAGAGGATGATGAAAAGGAGAATGAAAAACTAATGGATGATGATGATGTTAAAGGTTAAACCAGAGAAGTACATATAAAAATAAAATAAAAAATGAAGTGTGTTCAACGTAAGAATGACTTCTTTCTATGGTGCACCTGATCATTAATCATCAAAACATGACATTCTCCGGGCAAAGGAAAAAAAATTATGGGACATTTTGAGTCGATAAATATAACTCGTTCAGAGTTATGAGACGTGGTATGAATGAGTTATGTTTTTAAACTCCAAATGTACAATAATCTTTTTTTCCTTTTTTTCAGACTAATTCATGATCAAGTGCACCATACGAAAGAGAATCAAAAAGTCATTTTTATTGTAAACTTACTTCCTATTATCTTTTACATGTAGTTCATTGGATTCACCTTTAACATCATCATCATTCATCTCTTTGTCATCCTAATTTCTATCATCTACTTTGGCTTTGTTATTTTAGCAAATAAAGTCCCGAACATCTTTCTTATTGGAGTTTCGATTAATTTCCTTGAAATCAAAATACTTCCATGTGTATTTAAATCAACTTCATTTTCAACATTTGACTTTCTTAGTTAATGACCTATGTGCCGATGTGGACCTTAGTGCACCTAATAGCTTCCCCAAGCAACATTCAAATTGATAAGCTAATATAGATACCAACATATTTTAGTTGTGAGTCCCTATATTTTAGGGTTTCTTCAATGCTATGTAATGGCAGTGGTTCCGCTGGTGCTTGAGCAGTCTATACATTGATATTTGTGGTCCGCAGTCATAGCGATATAGAGGATATCCACTATCTAGACTGTTTGTTAATTATCATGGGAGATCATTTTTGAATGTTTAGTGAATGATACACCTATCGGCTCAACTGAATTTGTTTCATCAATAACTAGATCTGGAGTAACATTGTCACTAAGTATTTTTAGCAAAAAATATGCCAGTTTACTGCAAAGATACATTATTACTTGCAAAGAGAACTATATCCATTTTTTGGATTTAAAGAAGATGATAAACTTGATACTAGTTTACAAAACTACCCAGGTTTAAATAGGACATGCAACATGGATAGAAATGAAGTGTGTTTGGGAAACGAATACCACTTTGAGATGTCGATGCCTTATTTGTAGGTGTGGATGTGTAAAATGGGTCTATATTATTGTAGGATTGTCAAGTACAAATGAATGTTCTTTGAGGTAATGGAGAACATATAGTCTGAAGATCATTTATGTCACTACTGCATAAGTGCATACATACTCATAGATTCTCTTATGCGTAGAAACCTGAGGTGCGTACATTCATTGTCTTTCTATCCCAAAGGATTTCACATTCCAAAAACCAATGGTAGAAGGATGAGGGTTCATATCTATTACAAAGCCTTTTTCGGAAATTGATATAACAGAAATGGGATTACCAATACGTAATTTGGCCATTGTGAATAGGGAGACTCTCTCATAAGTTCTAGTAATTTTCGCTGCTATAAATGTTGTTTGACATGTGTGAAAACCCTATTGTATTTATATAAAAGAATCATAGTGCTTCAAGTGAAGAAGAAGAGTACGTAAGAAACCACTTCAAGTTTTATTTGAGCACTTGTCAAGAGCAAGCGAGGGAAGCTCCTTCTTACCTCTAGTCTATTTGTATTTGTATCTATAGATGGACAAAACTATCAATTATTCACAAATTCATTTAAAAAATAACTCAGTTCGAGAACCTAAATAATCTTGAAATTTGCGAAAAAATGTATTCCCTCTTTCAGTAAAGGAATTTTTTTTTATAAAATTAGTTCAAGCAACTCACTGGGAAATCATCTAAGTTAAAATAAATAAAATGTGAGTGTTAAGAATAAAAACTACAAAACAACAGTAAATATACGACAATTATAAATAAATAAGAATACAATTTTCTTAGTTGGACCGTATTTTCTTGTGGCTACATTGGTTGGACTTTTAAGCTACAATTTTATTCGTTTCGGGCTATAAACTATTCATTCACTCCAATTATCAAGCAAAAAAAACAACTAAACCTTTTCGATTTAGAATATCATTTACTAAATCAAAGAACGGACTTTATTATTCCAATAAGCAAAAAAAAATCATTAATAGTACATAGTAAATGCTTAAATAGATTCTACTTGTTTTTTTCAAAATTGGAAAATAGGATAGACTTAAATAGATTGAAACCTTATTTCTATATTGAACGGAGATAGTATCAAATTAAATCTCGTAATTTTTTAATTCAAGATTTTCTAATGCCCTACATATACCTCAAACATACCAAATGATAGTTTAGATTTAAAAAACATGTCAAATTATAGTTTAGATTTAAAAAGAACATGCCAAAATTGGGTGCAAATGCAAGTTGTTTGTAATGAATATGAAAACATTTTAATTAGTTGCTCTATTTACTACTTAAGGAAGCTAAGTGTATCCTATAATAAAAATCATATAAGAAAAGTTAAAGTATATGCTCGGTAAAAAAGTAAAACAATAAATTCCCAATAACTTATTTTTAGAAAAATACGTTAACATCAAACTTGAAAGTATTTTTAACTTATATCATATAAAGTGATTGGTGCAGATACTATTCTAATATGAAATTAAAGAAATTATTATATGAAAATAATGAATCACTAGGATAAAAACTTCACTACTAGTATTTTATATAAGAAAAACAAGCAAGAATTATATATGAAAAAACAACAAACAAAAGCAAAGAAAAAATGTAAAAGAGAAGGGCTTATACCTTTCTCCGAACAGCAAATGAAGACGATGAGATTGATGAATAAGCTCCCCCCCACTGACTAAATTGACTCAAAATAGATAGAAAAATATTTAGAACTTGAGCTAATATTAACAATTCTTAGGCTTGGGATAATGAATCCAACAACCTATCCGATTAAAGAAATTTTAGCCCTTTCGGCTTTGGAAACCATTTTTTTTCAAATAGTGAGAATGATAGAGTTATTTATAGGGTTGAAATCTTTTGATTCTTGATCTGAACCTCGATGTGGGATTTAGGCAAAAATAGAATTCCTTATAGGATAAAGATTCACGTGTTGCAAACAAACAATTTTATACGATTTAAGAATGAAAATTAAAATGAAAGAAATTGGAAAACAAAGGGATAATATTGATTATGGGTAGATAGTGCAACATCTATTTATCTATCTATCTATCCATCCGTCTGTCCTTGTGTTCGTTCATCCTTCCATCTGTCCGTCCATCCATCCATCCATCCATCACTATCTATCTGTCTGTCTATCTTGTCTATTTGTTTGTTTGTCCATCTGTCTTTCCGTCTCTTTGTTATTCATTACTTCTATCAATCAATTCGTACATCCATCCATCCATCTATCTACCATCTATCCATCTATCCATCCATCCATCCACCCATCCATGTATCCACCCATCCATCCATCCATCATATCATATTATATACTAAAAGTGAGAAGAATCTAAGTCAAAAGTTGAATTACTAAAATACTATAACGGCCTGAACTATCATTATTGAGGAAGTAAAAGTATCAAGGGAAAACTGGGGCCACCATCCCACCACAACAGGCCTGTCCAAGTATCAAGGGAAAATTGGGGCCACCATCCCACCACAACAGGCTTGCTGCCTCTAGGGAGGCGACACCAGAGTGACAAAGTTCATGGTAGAGTGAATGGACGGGGCAAAACATTAATGACGCAAAACCTTATTTTCACTTTTTCCCAAAACACCTAAAAAAAGGTGAGGATTACCCAGAAACCCTGAAAGGCTGTCTTTGGTTGGGAAAGAAGGTGGAAGAGATTTCTAGGGCAAGGATGACTATATCTTGCGAACTAATTGTCAAATCCACCGTCACGAAGTCCGAGAATAAGAATTGGATCCATAATTTTGTGCAGGTGCTTGGCGTCCAGGTAGGATGAATTTATTTAATTGAGTAGTTGTAAATTTGTGAATCATTGTGTAGTATACTTGTAATTGATGGTAGAAGTCATGCGTAAACTTTCGTGCACGAAAAAAGGAATAGTCGTACATGTAATCCTAAGTTACTCCAACCGGTTTGTACCTTAGAGGGGGACCTAATCTGTGAATTAAGGTAGATGATGGTATGATTTCATGTTTGTTTGATGTATGTTAGTATTTGCTTCATTGTAATGCATGTATGTATGCAAATGTTGCACTATTGAATACGTCAAACACAAATGACTATAAATGAATGATTTTATGACTTGAATCAAAATTTGATCATATGATTATGAGAATGTGCATTGCAATTGTGATTGTAGCTTGTTGAATAGATCGGGTGTTATGTCCAACACACTAACTGGGATCAGATATTGCATATCGACATACACAAAAACTTGTTTGAATATTCTAAAATAGCTATAGCTAGTACTTTTCCAGTCCAATTTATTAGGTGAAGACTTTTTTTCAATTTAAAATAGATATCTTTTGTGGGGGCAGTGGGGTGGGGGGCTATTCTTTTCTCGAGAAAGGGCCTAAAATACCCTGAGAATATTGGAAATGGTACAAAACTACCGTCCATCAACGTATTGGCTCCAGCATGCCCTTCTCATCCACGTATTGGATTCAAAATACCCTTGTCATCCACCTCTGGATTCAAAATTGACCACTTGTTTCATGGTTTTAAACTTAAACTATTTCAATATATTTTTTTAATACTTGGTGCTCAAATATTGAATATAATTTAATTTATTAACTAACCCGCTACAAACCCATTAATAATTAAATCCCACCCAATTAATAAACCAATTCTAATATCAAAATCGCCATAAACACTACTAAAACACGATAAAATTACAGATTTCTAAAAATGATTTAAAAAATTATTCGAGTCCGAATTGAAGACCCAATTAAATTTAAATTTAGCCGCTTATTTTAGAGAACACTTTCAATAATATTCTCTTTCAATATTGAATTCGAAATTTATGATTAAAGGTAAAGAAGTAGTACATCCCGAATTAATTCATGCACTTTTAAATATAATTTTATGAATATTAATTATTTGTTTTAAATATTAAAACTTGAATATAATATTTTTTAAATTTTTTTTATTAAGTAACATCATATAATTGAGACGAAAGAATAATTAAGATGAACATAGTAAGGCTTTTAAGTTTATCGGTAAGTTTAATTTTGACACTTGAATTATACTATGTTTTGATTAAGGACTTGAATGCATGATAATAAACTTCTATAGACATTTTCGCCTCAAAAGTATAGAAACACTCGTTGGGTAATGAGACGGGTTTATTAATTGGGTGGGGTTTAATTAGTAATGGGTGGGTAGTTTATTGGTTTATAAATTCTATCAATAAGTTAAATTATAACAAATAGTTGAGCACCACGTATTAAAAAAATATTTAAATAGTTTAAATTTAAAATCGTTAAATAAGTGGTCAATTTTGAACCCAAAGGTGGATGACAAGGGCATTTTGGAGCCAATAGGTTGATGAGAAGGGTATTTTGAAGCCAATAAGTGGATGGAAGGTAGTTTTCTAACATTTCTAATACTTTAAGGGTATTTTAGGCCCTTTGTCGTTCTTTTATTCTAACTTTTCATGTTTCATGTTTAAGACCACAAAATTAAAGGTTGTTTTTGTACGTCCTACATATCCTTAGTTTGATACCAGAAAATTAAGTCTTCTTTATTGTTGAAAATTTCCATATTAAATTAAAATTAGACATATTTATATTTAACTATACAACCTTAAAAGAATGAATAACATAGAATAATGTTAAATTATTATAATAGTCCAACTTTACACACAATTTATTATATCTTCTCTAGTTTATGTTATTTATACAACTATATTTTATGTAGACACATTATTACATTGAAGAACAATGACATTTTTGAACAGTTGGGACTTTTTAGAAGTTAGTAAATTATTTTTGATAAGATACAATAAATACCTTTTTGTACTACCCTTTGTTGAACATTAATATAGGGGTTTCCGCTTATTTTTAAACTATAAGTTTGAAATTTTTTGTATTGTAGTTCTTTTTCTTAAAACACTCAAGTTAATATATATTCTGTATGTTATTTTATGTTTATTTATATTACATTATACAAAAGCATCACACACCTTTTAATATTGAATGATTGTGATTTTTCTAAGGAGTTGAGACTTTTAAGTGAGTTTTAACATTTCTGAAGGATTTTGACTTTTCTAAAGGGTTGTAATTTTTCTAATAAGACAAGATAAATATGTTCATACTACCCTTTGTTGGTTATGAATGGAAGGATTTCCTCACATCTCTAAACTATCAACTTATTAAGTTTTCGATTCTTCTTTTGTGTGGAATTTAAAGGCTCCATAATTTGAATGTTAAATTACTACAATACTCCAACTAAAAGCACCTATTTAGTATAAATTAAATATTTTACATTGATAGTTATTTATTTGTTTTTATTATACTAAAAGCAAAACTCCAACAACACAACAATAACTAAGCAATAAATTAAAGGGGAGGAAGGAGAAGGTCCATTTAAGAGTTTTAATTAAGAGTTTATAAGAGTGACTTTGTGTATTTTTACCGTTACGGCTCGAGCCTAGACCTTGGACATGACCGGTACTCGAGAATCATTGCTGGCCAGCAAGAAAATTGTTGGCATCGATAAATACTTAGTGGAAGACTTACTCAAGCAATGATAGGATCAAACCATAATTAAAATTTTAAACTCAAATACTTATCTCATAAATTCTGGAAAATACACAACAACCATACTTATAATTTGCAAAATAACTCAAGGAAAGTAAATACCGAGAGACACCTAGACTGTGCCTATCTATAATGCCTCTACTATTAAAGAAGGATGTCGGTTAAAAAACCACGACATGTCAAAACTACTAACTAGAAATTAAATGTGAAGTCCTCCGAAATGCTAGAAGGCTCACCCAAAAACTAGCTTAACTGTAGAGTGATCTTAATGAAGTGCCTATTGATGATCCTGAATACCTATATCTGCATCATAAAAAAATGCATGCTGAATGACATTAGTACATTTGAATGTATGAGTATGCATATAGACAAAGAGAAATGACTCAATGAAAAGACCACAATCGATAAAATATACTCAAGCTGAACATAAAGATATAAAGGAGTTAAATCATTTAACGCTTTACAAAATACTTACTCATCTATTAACTGTAATGACCATGTTCCATCGTTGTAGAAAATCAAATTGGGAGAACTTTTGGGTCGGAAAACTTTTTCTTAGTATTGTAAAATTTTCCAACCTAGTCCAGATTTGAAAAAAAAATCAAAGTCATTATGGTGTAAAGAAATCTGATATCAATTGGGTGATTTACTTACTTTTTTGGTTACATGAGGGGATAGATAACTCATTAGGAATCCGTACGACTTCATGGAATTGAATTCGGGCGATATAACACCAAAATTTAATCTTGGCGTAGGTATTTTCTGAGTGTCGTTGGTTAGAGGTGTGTTGTGACATGGGGGTTTCAGAATTAAATAAATAGCTCAAAGTCTTGTGCAAGCAGCTTTGACAGTGGTTTTGGTCTTTAGCGGGATAGGTGACGTTGTAGCGGTCCACACACAACTTAAAATCAAAAATAAATTCCTAAACGTCTTTATTTTACATTTTTCGACTTTGAGAGCTAAAGATGACCCCATAAAACTTCATAACAGTTTTCCACTATTCTTGAGGCTAAATGTAAGATTTTCACCTCCTGAATCCGTTTTTTTGATTCGTAGAACCTATTTTCTTGGGTTATTATCAATGGGGGAGAGTTTGAGTTGGAACCCATGGTTCTAAAATCCCTAGTTTGGTTACTTTCGGATAATGAGTATGATCTAGGGTTGTTAGAATTGTTAGTAGTTCGGGTACTTAGTGATTGTTTATTGATTCCCGTATTTTATTAATTGTTCGTACACCAAGAACAAGCGGAACAAATTTGGAAAGAGAACGATCAAGATTCTTAGGGTTTCAAGCTTGTTTCAGGGTAGGTGATTGTTGTGATTCTATGGTTTTGTGATGAATGTTAGTTCTTTCTTCATTGTGATATTTGTATATATATGAATGTTGCATTATTGATCACACTTGTTGTAAATAAGATAGACGAATGATTATATGCCATGAATCACTTCTTGATTGTATGAAGTCAGAGTATACTTGTGTTTGTGATTGTGGTGTGTTGAAAGATAAGATTTCCATGTTCAAGCTTAACTAACTGAGATTGGTTGCCACGTACCCACATAAATATGGGATCGAATTGCCACATTTTGGTATGCTAACAATTTTTGTTTGTGTTCCATCAGAGGACCAACTAAATGATATATTGTGTATTTTGAGAAATGTGAACTTGTACGTTTATCATAAATGTGGTGTTATGTATATTTTATGTATATGCATGTGTTTATAATGTTATTGGACTTGCTTACGTTACACTTACTGGGGTAGCCGCATGATCCTACTTGTACAATGTAGTTTTTTACTGATACTGCACTAAATCTTATATTTGTTAAGTATAGAGAATCTTTAGGTGACTATTGACATACCTCATTTAGAATACTAGTGATCATTCGAGTTCAAGGGTGAGCTAATTCTTCCGAGCTTCCTTGGAATCTCTTTAATTCTTTGTCCACATTTCCGGACTTAGACTAGTTCTTAGATGCTTATTATATTGGTTGAATTGTACCCATTTTCCTTTTAGACTTATAGATCTTGTTAGAGTTTTGGTATATTGACTTTCAGGTTCTCGGTTAACTCTTCCGTATTTGTTTTAGTTTATAGACTTTTGTTAGATTTTATAGGAAATCTATTTATCTCCTTAGTATTAGACTAGCTTCCGTAACTTTAATGCCTCAGATTTTTGTTTAGTTACTTGGCTTGGTGTTGCAATAGTGGTTCTCTCACCAGAGAGTTAGTGTGGGTGCTAATCACAGTTGGGGGGATTGTGATAAAGTTGGTCTCAAAGCCTAGGTTTGTTGATCTCAATATACTGAAATGAGTTAGTAGAGTCTTGCAGAATGGTATGGAGATGCCTTTACTTGATTCCAATTGGTATCTATAGATACAGATTGCTATCTAACCTCTTTCACTTTTCTATCCATAGATGGTTAACACTAGATGCAATGTTTGTCATGTCGCTTCATTAATACTCTAACTGAGGGTTCTACAACGAAAGGTCGCGGTAGAGGCAGGTGTAGAGGAAGATATAGAGGTAGAAGTCATGGAGGATTATCACCTATCGGGGATGAAGATCATATGGAGAATTCTTCTATGAATGAGAACCCTCCTGTGCATCATGAAGAGATAGATGAGAATGTTGATGTTGAAGAGGTTGGATAAGACAAAGAGGTGCATTCTAAGACTACCGGTGTTCCTCCCGTAGACCCAGTGGTAGCTCAGTAGATCATGTCTTTCTTGAAGGGGTTGGTTGGTCCTGGAGTGCTTCCTTCTATTCAAGCAACTCAATCTCCCTTCAATCCTCCAATTTATATTACTACTCCTAAGGCAAGCAGAAACGTGGGTAATGATGCTCTCTTTCATTCTTTGTTGGTTTCTGTTAAGACTGGTAACGAGAATGACATGTTGACTACGTTTTTGAAGCATAAGCCACTTGTGTTTCCCTGTTCTGAGAATGGATATGCTTATGATTTCATCTTAGATTTCTATGAAAGGCTTCGTAAGTTGGAATTGTCCATCAACACGGGGTTTACTTCGTGACTTTTCAACTTCAAGGTAAGGCTTAGTAGTGGTGGAGAGATTATATGGAATGCATATTTTTAGTTTTACCTCCAGTTGCTTGGACCCAATTTCATGCTCTATTTTTGGAAAAAAATTTGACTTTCAGGATCGTAAGAATGATGAACATATGGCTTTGGAACAATGCCGTATGACAGTGACTACTTATAAGGCCAAGTTCCATACTTTGTAAAGATATGTTACTTAATGGGTGACTATTGAGGTGGAGAAGATCCAGTTATTTGTTAGGGGACTTAATTCTGAGTTGCAAGTATTATCTGTTCATATGGATTTTTTAGGGAGGAATTTTACTGAGGAAACAAACTATGTTAAGAAAGTGGAGGGGTGAGGAACGACTATGCTAAGGCATTCACAAAAAGGGACAAATATTCAAGCAACTTTCAAGGTTCTTATTCTAGAGGTTCAAGAAGGCCAACACTGGCAGCCAAGCCAATTCACCTCTACGGGTAATTACTTGGTAACTCTACCTTATAATTTGATTCACGAAAGTCAATGAATCGCACTTTCGAGGGGTAGTATGCCCTCTTTTAATCGTACATGTTACAACTACGGAGCACTTGGCATATTAGGAGAGATTGTCCCAACCAATGTATATTTAAGTCCACATAGAAGCATACTAGAGCAGTGGTACCCACATGAAATGGTAATAATGGTCGAGGATATCCACACGGTGGGCGATGAGGTAATCCACAAGGTCATGAAGGTAGAGTAAATGATAATGCAACATGGGGTAACATGAAACCAGGAAAGGAAGTGGTTGTTCAAGATGATAGGGCTCAATGTTATGCATTTATAGAAAATAATACGACAGAGGCGTCTAACACAGTCATTGTAGGTACTATTCTTGTCTGTGATCGAATGGCTAATGTGTTATTTTATCCGTTTTCTACTTATTCATATGTATCCATGAGATTTTCATAAAAGTTTGATATGGTTTGTGATGTACTTGATGCCTCTATCCATGTTTCTAACACAGTTAGAGAGTCTCATAGTCACCCATGTCTAGAGTGCATGTCCTATATTGTTAATGGGTTTTTCAGACTTGGATAATTTTGTGATATTGGATATGACTGACTTTTATATTATCTTAGGGATGACTTGGTTGTCCCCTTATTATGCAGTGTTGAATTGTAATACTAAGTATAACTCTAGCAATTTTGAGAAGGGAAAAGTTAGTGGGGGAAGCGATGTACATGCCTAAAAAAGCAAAGATCATATCGTCTATTCGGGCTAGGAAGCTGGTAGGGCGGGTTTTTTTTTAAATCTTTTTTGGCTCATATTAGGGATGTGGAGGTTGAGATTTCATCTATTTAGTCCATACTTGTGGTTTCAGAATTTAGAGAAGTGTTTCCTACTGATTTGCCTAGTATGCCTCTGGATATAGATATAGATTTTTGCATTGATTTGGTACCTGGTACTCGTCCCATTTCTATCCCTCCATATCGATTAAGCAGAATTAAGAGATCTAAAGGCTCAAATCCAAGAGCTTCTTGATAAAGTATTTATTCGACTTAGTGCTTCAAAATGAGGTCCCCCTTTTTTGTTTGTTAAAAAAAGATGGTAGTATGAGAATGTGTATAGATTACCGGCAATTGAATAGGGTTACTATTTCGAATAAATACCCTTTACCTCGAATAGATGATCTTTTTGACCAATTACAAGGTGCATCAGTTTTCTCCAAGATTGATCTAAGGTCTGGCTACCATCAATTGAAAATTAAGTGTGAAGATGTGCCCAAGACGGTGTGTAGAACTCTCTATGAGCACTATACGTCATTGGTTATGTCTTTTGGTTTGACTAAGTGCCTGTAACTTTTATGAGTTTAATGAATGGGGTGGTCAAGCCATTTCTTGTTTCATTCGTCATAGTCTTTATTGATGACATTTGGGTCTTTTCAAAAAGTGAGGAACAATATACCGACCATCTTAGTATTGTTATGGGTGTTCTTGGGAAACAAAGTTTGTATGCTAATTTTCAAAGTGTGAATTTTGGTTGACTTCTGTAGAATTTTTGGGACATGTAGCCTCAAAAGAAGGGGTAATGGTAGATAGTCAAAAGATTGAGGAGGTTAAGAATTTGGTTTGTCCATGTTTTGTGATTGAAGTTAAGAGTTTTGTGGGGCTCACTAGCTAGTATTGTCGATTTGTGAAGAACTTTGCTTCTATTGGCACTCACTTGACTAATTTGACCAAAAAGGAGATGCCATTTGAATGTGTTGAAAAGTGCGAGGAGCAAGAATTTTTTGACGACAACACATATTCTAGCGTTATCAATGGAAATTAAATACTCTATCATTTACTGTGATGCTTCACATTATGGTCTGGGTGCTATATTGATGTTGGATAAGAATGTGATAGCTTATGACTCATGTCAATTAAAGGTGAATGAGAGAAATTACCCAACACACAATTTTTCGTAGTTTGCAGCATGTGTTCACTCAAAAAGATCTAAAGTTGAGACAGTAAAGATGGATGGAGTTACTTAAGGATTACGATTGAGCATTCAACACCATTCAGGTAAGTCTAACATTGTGACAGGCTCTTTGAGTCGAAAGACAGTAAGTATGGGTATTTTAGCTTACTTTAGTGTATCCAAGCGACCTTTGGCTAATGAAATTCAGATACCGGAGTCTAAATTAATGTGATTGGGCATAGAGAAAGGTGGGGTGTTAGCTAGCATTAAAGTTAGGGCCACATTCATTGAAGATATCAAAGCCAAGTAATTTGAGGATGAGAACTTGAATGAACTTAGAAAGAAGATTGCGCTTCGTAAGTTACAAGAGACCACTGTTGATGCGGAAGGTGTACTTAGTGTCAAAGGAAGAATTTGTGTTCCTCGAGTTGATGAATTAATTCAAAATTTGTTGATAGAGTTCCATGGTTTGTGATATTCTATTCATCCAGGTGTTACAAAGATGTATTGAGAGTTGAAGAAAATTTATTGGTGGATGGGCATAAAGAAGGATATATAGTCGAGTTTGTGGATAAGTGTTAACATTGTCAACATGTGAAATGTGAACACGAAAGGCTCGCAGGTTGTCCTCAAAGAATGCCAATTCCGTAACGGAAGTTGGAAAACTTGGGGAAGTTTGATCTACTTGGGTAGTGGTTGGTATATTTACTATGTCATCCCATTTCATTTCGGTAAGGATATATAATAGTGCTGAACAATTGGCTTAATTTTATGTGAAAGAGATAATGAGGTTGGATGGGGTTCCTCTCTCTATCATCTCTGACCGTGGTATCCAATTCACATCCAATTTTTGACGGAAATTACATGACGAATTGGGTAAGAACTCACTTTAGAACAAAATTCCATCCACAGACAGACGGGCAGTCCAAGAGGACTATTAAAGTGTTATAAGACATGTTGAGGCAACGTGTAATTGAATTTTGTGGGGATTGGGAAAAGTTCCAACCTTTGTGTGATGTAACACCCTGCATAAAAATCAGACAAAAAAGTAGACTTTTAGAAGTTGTAGGTGCCACCGATGGTCGACCAGTACAGACTGCGAGTCAGCTCCGTCGATGGGCCAGTCAAATTTCAGTCCTCAGTCGTGATTGACGATCGACTTGTATGGGTGGTCAGTTGACTTACGGTCTATCAGTCACCTCCGTCGATGGGCGAGCAAACTTTCAAGGTCAGCCAGTATAGACCGTCAGTCGACTTACGGTCTGTCAGTAAACTTTGTCGATGGGCCAACCGACTTTTAATCCTCAATCACAAATGACGGTTGACCACTACAGACTGTTAGTTGGCTTACGGTCCATCAGTCAACTCTGTTAGTAATTCTAATAGATTTTAAATTATGGGTCTTTTTGTCTTTTCATTGTTCTTTTGTCCCCTAAGTTATGTCGTTTAGACCCTAAACTATGGGTTTTAGCAAATTTAAGCCTAGAAACATAACAAGAACTTACTTAAGTCAAGTATTTAATGAAAACATAGAAAATTAGAAGCAAGAGGGGAGAAAAAGGTCAAGAACCCTAGTTCAAGAACGCAACAAGGTTCCATCAGCTTTGAACCTTGAAATCTAAGGATTTCTCCGTTCAATTCATCTCCAAGCATATGAGATTCCACTAGTGGGTTTCTTTTACCATTACGTCCATAAAGTTAAGACAGTTTGTTGATCCCTATTATGAATAGACCTAGGGTTTCTAGAATTACAATAGATCATTAAGAATTACCTAGGTGTATGTTCCAAATTAGATTATCATGTTATTACTAAGTTTATTGCATGCATTTTAGAACCCTAGCTATTTATTTCTTTAAGTCTTGAATTACACATGCTAGGTCAGATATATTAGTCATTCAGTTGTACATGCCTCAGTTATTATTGCATCATTACCATATTAATTGTTGCATTCTCAGTTTTGCATGTTCAGTTTTGAGATATCCAGTATTAAAATATCTCAGTCACAATGGGTCAAATACTTAATTAATTGGTAGTAGCATAATACCGAGTTAGACTAGGGTTCAACGTACCCAAATACTCCCATAACTACTAGTCAAGTGCGTTTTAAGTCCTCTCTATGAGCATCAATTTAGTAATTATGCCAGCATGCCTTTATACCTTTGGTCGGGTATATATTGGGTCCTCTCATTGGGGCGTATAGATTATATATGAGCATCAATTTAGTAAGTACGCCAGCATCCCCTCTATGCCTTTATATATTGGGTCCTCTCGATGGGGCGTATAGATTAGATTCCACATTTAACACATATAGTTTTATTGTCTGTTCTTAGTAGCTTCAATACCTCAGTTAGTCTCTATCGCATTGACTATATTTACAGTTCAGTCAGTATTCAGTCTCATCATATTATAAATTTGGTCATTACATTTAGTTAGCTCATTATTTTGTATATCATGTTGAGAATATTATACTTGCTTATGTTATGTTGAGTTATGTATTATTTCAGGTTTATTCTGTCATATATGCTCAGTACCTCTCAAGTACTAACGCATTCGCGTGCTATATCTTCTTGTGATGTAGGTTCCATCTCTTAGTATCCAAATCACGCTTAGATCAATTCCTGATTTCCATTAAGTGGAATCAGTGGTGAGTCCTCATTCTCTGAGGATAATAGTCATGAGGTTCTTTTTTTTATATTTTTAGTCCTTTAGTTTCAGTTTTTCTAGTCTTAGCCGGGGCTTGTCCCAATATTTTTAGTCAGTTAGAGGCTATTTTCAGATATAGTTAAATTGAACTTAGTTTTGAGTTAATATCTTCTTTGTAATAAACTCATCGGTATTTTATTTATCTCAATTATAGTATATAGGTATTCCCCATCCTTTCTTTTTATTTATGATTTTGCTTCCGTATCTATTTATTATCTTTATTATGCTCATTATCATGACAACATGGTTAGTTGAGATCACTTGTGATCCTAGGTCCCATGTCTGCGTCTCGAGGTAGCTCGGTGCATGACAAACTTAGTATCAGAGTACTACATTTAATAGTCCCAGGATGTCTGAAACACCGCACCAAATACAGTCCTTTTCGTGGGTGTGAAGGGCACCGCATCTAATGGGAGAGAGGTTATGAAGTGTTTAAGGAAAACTTCACTTTCTTGATATTTTATTATGTGTTGGTATGCTCTTCTTTCTAATCCATTGTTATGCACTTGAGATCATGCCTTCTCGTACAGTTTAAGGATTGAATGCTAATGCAGATGCTCTAGTACCAGATCAAGAAGTTTTTAGTGCAGAGTTTCATAAAAAAAATTTAGCTTTTGGCTCAAAGTATGACCAACAAGAACAATCAATAGTTTCCAGTTCTTACTAATAAAAGTGGTGGATCAGTGGCTGCTAGAGTTTGAGATTTTGATAGGATGAATCTACCTGAGTTTAAGGGTTGCAAGTTGGTGAATACCCACACATTTTATTGATAAGGTTAAGAAAATCTTTGGAGTGATGCAAGTGATTGCTAGTGAGAGGGTAAAAATGGCATCCTACCAGCTTAAGCATGTGGCTTCACATATGGTACACATAGTGGAAAGATCCATGGGCTAATCTTACCTTTATAACTCCTTATATAGCAGTCCAATTAAGTGTTAGTCAAGAAATTCTCTAAGAAACTTTCTCATTTTCTACTCCATTCAGTGACCCAATTATAGTTAGACGAGTATACAAAAATTTCTCTGTCATAGTCTGTTAGAAAAGTCACCTCAGCAGACCCCGTACAGTTAAAAATGGTAGACTTCAATATTATTCCGAGTATATATTGGTTGCATTCCTGTTATGCCTCAGTCGATTGTAGATCTAGAATTGTTCATTTTTAGTTTCCCCTTGACGTAGGTTCATATAAATTAGGTGTGTCCTTTTCACTTTCGTCGCTCTAGTGGGACTGCTGTAACGGGATGGGTGCCGATGCGGCATGCCACATGCAACTTAAAGTCATAAATACACCCCTAAATGTCTTTAGTACAAACTTTTCGACTTTGTGAGTTAAAGGAATGACCCCATACTACTTCTTTATAGTTTTCCACCATTGGTGAGTCTAAAGGTAAGTATTTCACCTCCTAAATTTTTCGATCTGCAAAACCTACTTTCTGAGGTTATTATCGGGGGGGGGGGGGGGGTTTTTGA
>NC_028642.1:33720233-33721763 GCF_001406875.1 Solanum pennellii | reverse complement strand
GGGGGGGGGGGGGGAGGTTTTTGAATGGAAACCATGGTGGGAAAATCCCTAGTTTGGTCACTTTGGATCATGTGTGTGATTTAGGATTGTTAGAACTTTTAGTAATCCAGGTAATTAGTGATTATTTATTGATCCCCATATTATATTAATTGTTTGTAGACGTAGAACAAGTGGAATGAATCTGGAAAAGGAAGGATAAAGTTTCTTAGGGCTTTGGAGCTTGTTTTGAGGTAGATGATGGTTGTGATCCTATGAATGTGTGATGTATGTTATTTCTTGCTTCATTATGATACTTGTATTTATTTGAATGTTGCATTATTGATCACACTTGTTGTAAATGAGATAGATGAATGACTATATGTGATGAATCACTTCTTAATTGTATGACTTGAGATTATATTTGTATTTGTGATTGTGGTGTGTTGAAGGATCGGTTTGCCACGTTCTGGCATAATTAACTAGATAGGTTGCCATATTTTTGCATAAAGATGGGATCAAATTTACATGTTTTGGCATAATTATAGGATCAGGTACAACGTTTCGGTATGCTAACAATTTGGGTTTGGGTTACCTAAGAGGACCAACTACTTGACATAATAGTGTAACTTGAGAAATGTGAAATTATACGTTGTTCATAAATGGGGTGTTATTGTTTAAGTTCTCTATATGCATGTGTTTATAGTGTTATTAAACTTTCTTACATTACACTTATTGTGGTAGCTGCGTGATCCGACTAGTACACTATAGTTGGATACTAATACTTCACTTGCTCTTATTTTTGTTGAGCAAAAGGAATCTTTAGGAGGCTATTACAAACCTCATTTAGAAGAACAATGATCATTCAAATTCAAGGGTGAGCTAGTTCCTCCGGGATGCCTTGGACTCTCTTTAAGTCTCTATCCTTTTTGACTCAGAATAGTTCTTAGATGCGTCTTCTATTGGTTGGGTTGAACCCATTTTTCTTTTAGACTTATAGATTTTGTAAGAGTTTTGGTACATTGACTTTAATGTTCTAGGTTAATTCTTCAACATTTGTTTTAATTGATAGAATTTTGTTAGAGATTATGAGAACTCTATTTATTTCCTTAGTAATAAACTTGTGTCCGTAACTTAAATGCCTTAGTTTTTTGTTTCGTTTCTTGGTTTGGGGTTGTAGTAGTAGTTCTCCCACCATAAATTTAGTGTGGGTAACAATCACGATGGTTGGGGTCGTGACATTAACTCAAAATATTAAGTGATAAGATTAAAATAAACTTTAAACTCTTTTTTGAGATTCTCTAATGAAAATCTTCATTGTGAGCTATGTGATGATACAACATCTCGCACACGCTGCGAGAACTATCCTATATCATTTGCGGTATAAAACCTCTTAACTAAGTTCATCCACAAAGAAATAAGGATTCATCTAAAAAGTATGATCATGTACCAATGTCGGGAAGACATGGTTTATAAGAATTTTGAGTTCTCTGAACTTATCCCCATTGATGCTCAATACTAATCCATATATATATATATATATATATATATACA
>NC_028642.1:33593887-33719664 GCF_001406875.1 Solanum pennellii | reverse complement strand
TATATATGATTTGAGATAATTGTTCAAACTATCCTCTTAAAAGAGGTAACTATTCTGAAATATCTCTATACTCAATGCTCATTTTGTAAAGAAGGTTTCTATTTGCTCAATATAAAAAATACTTTCTTTGGGTTGAGATAATTACTCAAAATGACCTCTTTAAGAGGTAACAACTCTGTACTTAATCTTTTTTAAAACTCTTTTACTTTTCTCAAAACAATTTACTCTTACGTCATGTAAAAATAAAAGATTTAGAAAATACATAGTTCCCTTATTTAGTTGCTCAAATATTGGTTTACTTTCTCAAAACTCAAATTAAAATAAACATTTTGACTTTAAAAGATTCTCAAAATTTATGACTCGAAATAGGGTTCGTGCTGAATTATAGACATGAACTAATCAATTGAAGGATCTCAATAAGAATGTTGAAAAACTCAATACTCAGAACTCAGAACTAAACATTCACCTCATCTCAAGAAAACTCAAATATAAGGATATTATCCTTGATTTCTCTTTTAATGATTTAAAAGCATATTAAGGGTGTGAGTACGAACTAGTCCAATACTATATAGCCATACACGCCTAGAACAACAAAGTTCTTGGCGAAATTGATGAAATTTGGAGAACGCTTGAAAACCCTAGATTATTCTCCTTTTGGAACCTTCATATAAAGACTGGAAATGTTAATGAACATAAAAGAACTGATTAACACCTTTTCAGACTTTAACCAGGTGCAAAACATCGTGATTTAGACTTAGAATATGGGTTAAAACGATGCAGGGAAATACAAAAATAGCCCCAACTTAAACATTGTTGGAGCGCCTTGAAAGGAAGGCCTTACAGACCGTTTAGGGATCCATGGTATATGAAACACTTAACTTTATGTCAAGCCTTCTGTGAAACTTCAACTACCTAACAAGGTTTCACTAAAATGAATATAACTTTTTACTCCGAACTGAAAGTAGAGAAAACTTTGTTGTGTTGGATAGAGTACCATAGACATTTATTTGATATTTCAGAGTGATCTGATTCTTTATATGCACAGATATATTGTCATTTGAAGTTGACCCAAGTAAAATATCATATTGAAACTTAATCGATAAGAAAGTGTCTAACTCAAATTTGTGCTATAGGATTCTAGTGAATTTAACTCATATCCAAAATAATTCCCACATTTAACATAAAAGGTCCTCAAATACCCTCGAAGTATTAAAACTGGTGCACCACTACCCCTCATCCACCTAGGTGGGTAAAATCATACACAAAAGAGGTGGGATATTTTTTTCGAGAGGGTTCCAAAAAACAATTGCAATTAAAAGAACGAGCCACAAGTTCAATCATCTACAATATGTAGTTAAAAACATAAGATAACTCTCAAAACCTAATCAAATAAATAAAACCAAGAAGGTCACAAAAGGTTGGCCTCACCCCACCACAACAGAGTCATTTGTCCTGAAATGCAAAAAAAATAAAATAACCCTAAGTCAAAATAAGGTAATACATATACAGAGGTGAAGAGGTATAATTAGTCACTCTATATTTTTGGGCATCAGTGCTCGGTGCATTAGTCTGGACTTGGACATTAGTGCCGAGAGTCTTCTAAGAAGAAAGAACAATACTAGACCCACTAGGAGATACCAATGACGTATCCTCCAAGAAGGTATGAATATTTTCATAGAATCCCCAGGCCCATGAAGGAATATAAGGGTCTCAGGGAGTAGTATCCCTATTAATAGTGGGCCTCTTTCCCTTGCCTTTTCCTTTCCACCAGATATGGGAAGTCTTGTTGCTTTGCTTCTGAATGCAGTTGCATCCTCATCGATTATAATCCCCTTTAATTTCTCTTGGGGTGGCATGTCTCTACCTGGAACCTTAGATCTGGCCATATCTGCAAAACATCGGAAAAAAAATGAGGAACAACTAAATCAAACTCGTAGAAAATCAATTGCAAACAAACTTGCCGATCCACTTAGCGAGTCGCCAAATATCTTTGGTGAGAAAAATTGGGCTCGCCTAAAGGGTTGAATCTAATTTTCAGCGAGTCGGAAACGAGAAGGGCCTTTGTGCGAGTCGTCGAAAACTTTTGGCGAGCAAGGGCTATCCTGCCGAAAGTTATAGTGGAAAAAGAGATACAGGGGTGAAATAAAGTGAGATCACGAAGACTTCCCCCCAGACTCCAAGTGCTTTTGGCGACCTCATGCTTTTGCCGAAAGTTATGGAACATAGCATCAAATAAAGCATGAGAATAAAAGCGAGATAGGGAACTTCGGTGAACCCAACTCGCAAAATGATCCAACATGCCTACTTTCAACACAACTACTAAAATTCAGTCCCACAACTCATGAAAGCAAAATAAAAACCCGGACAACTCAAATTAAGACTAGACCCATAGCACCCATAATACTGAGATACTCATGCTTCTCTTGGTTTTGCCAAATTTGGACTTTTTATGACTTTTAGCCTTAACAATGATGTCACCCACTCTATTATTAGGCAAATTACGTGATTTTTCACCATTAAGGGCTACTTAGACTTCACCCAACTAACATTAACAACATGCACGAACAACGAACCAAATTTAAAGCACTAGATTATGCGGATTAATAAATTAAATAATAATGGCTAGATATTCAAACTAAAATAGGCACATTCAAAACAAATAAGATCAAAGAGTCCCAACACATATCACTAATATCGATCATTTGAATATGAGAACAATTTCAATAAAAGAGAAATTCAGGGTTTGGAAAACCAACCTTCCATTCGGAATACGAATGACTGAAATGCTATGCGACAAAGTGATCCCAATCCAAGCACAAAAAAATGACTAAAATACTTTCAAAATGCAAAAATATTGAAAACACTAATTAGGTGTGATTTTTTATAGTTTGAAAGTGAAAGAGTTTGAAAGTTTAAACCTTTGGCCTTAAAAAACTTTCCAGTTCTCGCCCATTCGACGACATTAGTCGTGCTCGCTGATCCACTCAGCGACACGCCAAGTGGTAACTTACCTCGCCGTGTTTTAGAGGACTTCTTATTAATAGTTCCAAACGGTGGACAAAATTGGGATCGTCGACCGAATTGGCAATTCACCAATTAGCTCCTAGGCTCACATAGTTTTACAAAACTTTATTTCATATTACCTTGGGTAAAACGGTGGTTCAATTTAGGCGTGCCAACCTCTTTGGAGATATGCTAACTGGACTACCTGCTCACCAAACTTCACTTTTCAAATAATTTCAACACTTTGTTCTGCACAATCAACACACCTTTATTTATTTTAAAAAAACAAAGCAATAAAGGGTCATGGTTTCCTACAAAGAAGGGCCTTATATAACGTCGCAACACGACGCAAGTCCACCTTCAAACCTCATTCTTGGGGTTTGCCATAGTATCACTAGGTAAACCATCTTATTGTTTTTGGCAAAGATGAGGTAGTACTTGACCCATAAGGTATTCAATTAGATGGATAAATCTGGAGTTATAGCTAATCATATGATTTAGCGCTTTGACATTCTCCCTTAGCTCTTCTAACACTTCATGATGCTCATTGACCTTTTGGAGAATGAGTAAAAGTTTATCTTTGACACGTTTAGTCTCGTTGTCCTTAGGCTTTTCCTCTCATGAGGGGGCATGTATATATCTTTTCTTTTCATTGGACTTCAACCTCTAATATCTTCTTGGCCAAATATTCCAGCTGAGTTATTAGTGGGGACAAATAGTTGTCCTCATCAATCTCTTGATTAACTTTAGGCATTTGGGCCACAGTTTCTACAAACTATGGTAAATTTCTCTGTTCAGCAAGCACTACAAAGACAAAAATTAAAAATTAAGTAAATTCTACTATGACTACTAAGAACAAAATTCAACTTAAGTAAAAATTCTGAAATAACACCATTGGCAGGCAGCGGCGCCATTTAAATTTCACGTATCAGGCCAGTACTTCATGTTCAAGTGCCAATATTCGTTAGTAGTAATATAATCCAACCAAGGGTTGGGATCACCCCACAAAGAGTGGATTTTAGTATCAATAGCCATGTGAATATGTTCAAGTCAATCATAGCTAAACATATTTACAAACAATAAAATAATTCAAGTTTGGAGTGACACAAGTGTCAAATATTGAGAGTGGTTTTGTATTCATTTATCAACTAAAATTGAAAATACCAACAAAATAAAAATATGGAGACATGATTCTTTGGATGTGATATGATTATGGGCTAAGGTAAACAATCGGGTAATTTCCATTTATAGTGAATACCTGTAAATTAGCGAATGAGCTAGACTTTAGTGGAGATAAACTCTATCTTGAGGATTTACCCCGAATCAAATTAGTTTCTCTCAAACGAAATTAAGCAACAATTAAGAACAACCTTCACTTTCATTCATTCACTTTCTCGAGTCGAATGTGTGGATTTAGGATTAACTCTCTCGAGTTGAACCAATGACAACCAAATACCCATAGACCATTCAATCTGTAATCTTGGTTTTAAAAACTGTCTCTTGATCAAGCCAAAACACGATGGTTGATTTATATTTGCAACTACAACCCTTTATAAGACGCAATTACTAAATAAAATCATTTTAAAACAACATTTGCACTATAAATTAATAGTATCCAACAGTTAAATCAATCCATAATAAGATAATCACACCCCAAGATTTGGGGGTTTAGGTAAATATATTAAAATGCAAGAAATTGTTACCAAATTGTGTTTCCATCAACTTGTAAGATTAATAATGTCTTTACAAAGGTCTAAGATGAAGAATCTTCAATACCAAAATCCAATTCTTAGAAATGGAAATCTTCAAAGCTAAGGAAAATATTTTCTTTAAATGCAAAACTCAGTTCTCACTCTAAACTCTCAAACTGAAAGAAAACTATCCAACTCAAGATAAGATGCTAAGCTAAAACATAAAAAAGAATTTACAGTCACCAAATATTGTGATGCGAAGGACCAACAGGCGCAGTTAGTCTTGATCACTGATCTACTGAGCGATCCACCCTTTGGTCAATTCAATCACCCTTTTGTTTTGACCTTCATCATCCTTAAGTTTTGTAACTTTGGGAGATAATGCACCATATCACGAAATCATTCGGAGACTCAACGACTTCTCCTTTTTACACCAACTTGATTTTCTCCTTCAAAATTTGGCACACTGAAATATTAGGCGAGTCTATGGCCATTCACTGTCTCGCCCAATGGTTTAGGAGATCCGCAAGGCTTCCTTACTTTGTTCTATCAGCTGCCTTCTTCCTTTTTCCTTAGTAGTATCCATGCTTTGTTCCTCAATTCAAGTCCCTGAAAACCAAGGGTTGATATCAGTTACTGGCATAAAATATGTACTTTAGGACACTAAATCTATTAAAACAAAGCTCTAGATTAGTCCAAATCTTGGACTCATCATGTATTTCACTTCTTCATTCTTCTTTACAAACTTCTATAGGAATGAAGGTGGAGGTGTAGGCATGGGAATAGCTTTTTGAGTTATCTCTTCTTCCTTCTTTGTAGCATTCTCGGACTCCTCAGCAACCTCAATCTCATTATCTTCTCTTTCAACCAAAATTTCAACCTCAGATATCTTAGGTGGTTCAATGGTCTATTTACCCCATCGAGTTGTGACTACTATACAATGCCTATTGTTTTTAAGATTCTTGATGGTGTTTCTAGGAAGTGTGCCATGCTAACGGGGTTTAGTGTAGTGGAAAACTGGCTGCTGATCAAGTTGCTTGATTGTCACTGCATGGGCATCAATTTTGTGAGCGATTCCGGACAAATCGTTTCGCATCCCCTTCACATTCTCAATAGTCGAATCAAACCACTTCATCATCTTCTACATCACATCATCAACCTGTCACATACTATCCCCATCTTCCATGTTGCCAGATTCCCAATTTTGTTGAGGAACATAATGCCCAACCCTATCATTGTTGTTGCCATAGTTGTTACAGTTGTCGTTGTTATTGTTACTTTAGTTTCCACCTGGAAATATTGACCCTCGCGATTGTAATAACCATAGTTCCAACCTTCGTATCTTTGACCTTAGTTCTAATGATCCAAATTGGAACCTTCTGCATTAGCTCGGTATCCCCCGTCTGACCATTCCCCAAGTAAGCATTTTCCTCATAATAACAATCCTCAACCGGGTGGTGGTAGAGTGTTAATAAAATAATTCACAACATTTACCATTTGTGGTCCTCCGCTTACATGCTTTAATACCAAACCAAGTTATTTCCTGATCTGAGCCATCTCCTCAAGAATGTAATTGGTAGATTTACTAGGCGCACCTTGAACTGAAAATGTTCTTCTTTTAGTGCCTAACTTTTGAGTGCTCGATGCTTTATTGTTTCGGGAAATATTCTCCAATTTCTCAACATTCTGCTCAAAAGTGCACTTACCAGATGATCCTCCAGCAATAGTATTAAGAACAACCTTACCATTGTCATTCTAACCTATGTAGAAAAACTCCTTCAACGACTCATCATCAATGCGGTGATTTGGAACACTTCTTATTATTGTAGTGAACCTATCCCACAACTACTCACAGACTCTCTAGGTAGTGCCAAAAAGTTGTTAAGTTTTTGTTTTTGTGGTTCAACTTCTTCTACAATGGGAAGTACTTGGACGTGAACACTTTGTGCAGATTGTCCCATGTATGAATTGAGTTATAGGAAGCTCAAGAAACTAGATCGCAGCATCTCCAGTCAATGATAGAGAAAAGACTCTAAACACCCTATGACGTCCATGAACAACTTCAGTCGCCCCACACAACTCTTACAAATGTACCTCAACCTGTCCATGTGCCCATGCGGATCTTTCAAAGTAACACTAGAAACAAACCCTTCGATGTAAGCATCTGCACCAAAGTACTAGTCACCATGAATTTATTCCTTGGGGTAGTGTAAGGAGAACAACGGGTACTTTTGATTCAACTTCATTAAACTCGAACCTGTAGTTGTCTTACCTCATTTGTTTTGGTGGAGTCTACACCCTGAATGCATCTCCAAGTAGATTGTCATCATGAACCTGAGCATTTTCATTAACAGTCCCAGAAGGCTGTAACTCAAATCCATCACCTAGATTCCTTCTGACTGGTTGACTTGGACCCCTTGATTATTCATTCTTCTCAAAGTTTTGTCCAAGTCTGGATCCTATGGGGTCAATGGTTCGCCTTGACTCCGTGTACTTGACATACACTATGGTAGAAACCAGTGGAAAACAAAAACAAAAATAAAAGTAAAATTAGGAAATAATTGACTGAAGTTCAATGATGTAGTTAAACTTATTCTAAAAGCATTATTCCCCAGCAACATCGCCAAAATTTAAATACACTGAAATTACACTTCTCTAAAGAAGTATAAGGTATTATAGTCAAATAAAGAATCCAACTAGTAGGTTGGGGTCGATCCATGAGGAATATGGTTTACACTTAATCTTAAATCACAATTATTTTGGTTTAGCTGATTTATTTAAGAGACAAGTAAGTAAGGGGGGGGGGGGTTTGTGTAACAAATAACTGATTGATTGTTAAGTAACAAGTGAGCAAGATTTGAACATTAATGTTATCAATGAGAGAGAGAAACTAGGGTTTATGTGTTCCCCATAAGTTCATAACGCGATAATCCTAATAAAAGTAATCCTTTCCTTTTGTATCATATGCAAAGTGGTAAGTTATGAATCCCTAAGTGCTTGGTCCACCATATAGAGAATTTCACCCCGCACCTCGGTCCGTTTACGTGTGTATATTTTACTAACCCTTACCTTTACCTCAGATTAGACATCACATCAATGTATGACTTAGTTTTCACGCTCGCATTACTTGACATTAGACTATTCAATAGTATCACACTAAATCTCTGTTGATAACTCTTTTCTTATTAACTGCCTCCTTGGTCCGGCTAGTAGCAATAAGGCTAGTTCAAATGTTGGCAACCGTTAAAAAGACCTCCAAACAAAAGAATTATCAATGCATGCATCGACATTAGTCAACAATTACTTATTTATTATTCATACGTTGTTAATCACTCATGGTTCCCACAACCCTAGTTATTTATTTAGCTACTCATGATTGAAAGAATACAATTCATATTTTTAGAAGAAGAAATCATGAACTTACACATTGAGTAGAAGAAACCCAAAATCTCAACTTGAATTGCAAAGTCAAAATCTTGTAAAACAAACTTGGAAAACCAAATTTCTAAGGCTGCAAAATTAATTCTACAAGATAATACAAAAAACTAGAAGTAAAACAATAATGTCTAACCCCCAAAACGAGGTTTACATACTGTAATTATAAAAAACAACTTATCCTAAACAAAAAGGAAATGAAATAAGGAAATAAAACTGCTAGACACGTCTTCAAGCGACGAGACTAATCTATGGACCGTGATCAAAGCTACAGTCCGTAAGTCCCTTCTATTGCTTGACACTTAGACTTTTTTCTCAGAATTTGGACCCTTCAACATTTTGACACAAACAATGGGTGCACAGTACGACCCATAAGTTTCCCTACAGTCCATGAGTCGCCTTTTATGGCTCCACACTTAGAACTTTCTTCAAGTACATGAACTCTTAATCTCTGAATCAATTGGCAGTTGTGCAAGACTACCAGTGGTTTGACCTAGGGTCTGTCACTCTCTTTTGTATTTATACACATAGTTAGACTTCCTTGAGTGTCATTCTATGCCAGCCCATTGATGGACAATGACTAGACCTATGGATGGTAGGTCACTTCTGTAGGTGGCTCTCTCTGATAAATTTTAGCTGTCTCTCTTGACCTCGTCCCAGACAATTTCCTACCATTATGGCATAATAAACATTAGTTGTAATAAAAAATAAACCTAGACATATACAAATCTTAAGAGAAATGTATTAAAGATACCATAAACTCACGGTATATCATGAATGAGGCCTCAGGCTTTCGAAATCATAGGCAAAGCTCATTGTCCACCACAATCACAACCCTAGGTGCGCATGACCATGATGAAGAATTTGGTGCTGCACAAGCTAATGCACATAAACTAGTTTATCCTTGTACGAAAATCTCTTATGGGGTGCTTAGGATTCGTTCAAAACCCTGGCATGGAAATAAGATATTCTACCCTACCAAATTCAGCTTTCTAAACTCAATGGTGTTGTTGCAACTTCAAATGGAGGTCATCTTGATGAAAAGTAAGTCCCACACCAAGCTCCATTTTAATTTAATTTCCACAAGGGGACTCAAAATGAGTCCAAGATCCTCAGAATCCACATCAAAGCTCTTTATAGTCCAAAATTGATATTCTAGAGGTAACAAAACAATCTGAATTTCATTTCGAGGTTGTCTACTTGAGGTTTTGGTCAAAATGAACCAATAAATCTTTTAGAAGCTTTAGTTAATGGATGAGATAAATGTATTTTGAGAGTAGTGTCTTATCTTATTGTTGCATGTCCTGATTCTATAATTGTTCATGCATCTGGTGTATCACGAGGAGAAGATTGGTCTCCAAATATTTTTATTTTATTCTTAATGATCTTCATGTCCTAGACATCTCTCCTACGATCCATATTAGTCACCCCGATAGTGGGGGAGTAAACAACTAAGGATAGAACTAGGAAGGGTATATAGAGGGTCATTTTCCATGCCTTTCTTAATACATACATCACAGCTATATACCCATAGTTTATATGGACTCACGCAATTAAACAAGTGATGAGTATGGCATACATAATTTTCAGCTGAAGTTATGGACTCTTTAGTCATATTTGGAGGGCATGGGACACACACACAAATTTTATTTTGAGTTTGTCTTTGAACTTCAAGTCTTTACGATACTTTTCACTTCCTATTATAGCCCCAGGTTGCTAGTCAACATCAATAGTGTTTGCAACCCATCAAATTTGACTGCTTTTAATGGTAATTTTCTCAGCAAATCAAAGTAATAGTTACACTATGTTAATTAGGACATACATATTTTGTGGCTAGAATGTTGGATATTTATATGTTTAATTGTTTTTATTGTTGTCAATTTTCAATACAAAGAGAAGCATAAGTGTTGGGAAATGTTGAGTTGTTAGTTTAAAATAAAGCTTTTCGATCGATAAATAGTGTTCCAGCTATCCTTTAGCTTAACGTGGTTCGTATTGTTGTTGTTTGAAAATTAAGGTCTTGTAACATGTAAGGTTTATCATCTTGTAGAGGTAACTTTACTTAAGCGTATTTAATTTCTATATTAATTTTAATTTGGTGTGAATTGTGTGTCTTATCGACAGGTATCGAGAGAGAGCCTAGGATTGAATGCATCTTGAGAGAGAAAGAGAGGGTCTAGTGAAACCTATACAATACATGTTATGGGGAAAAATAAGGACTGAATGTGGAAATGATGAATGTTTGACAATCTCATGTAATGAAGGTGTTTTTGTTTGCTTGTATTACCAGTGTGATTGTAATTGTGTTTCTGTGAATATGGATTGGCTCGGGTACCATGCCTTGTACGAAATATCACTTGGTAGTCTTAGGTACTATGCCTAGTAAATATTTTTGGTTAGGTCGGGTACCACATATGGTATGAGATATTTCTTCATTATGGGTACGACACCTGATACATATTATTGATTGGATCTGCCACCACACAAAATACGAGAAAAATCTTAGTTTGCTCAGATACCAAGACTCATACATTATATTGATTAGAATGGGTACCACTTCTTGTACATGATACAATTTGTTGGATCAAGCACCACACTCACTACATATTTTGACTGTTTTCTCTTAATTGAAGCTGACTTAGATGTCCAATCCCTAATTTTATTCAATGTATTATTATCGTTTCCTTACTATTATTATGTTGTTGTTACTCTTAACAGTAAATTTTATTTTTTATTTTACTTCGATGAATTCTTGGAGAGTTGCTTGGACCAATTTTATTTATTATTGTTCCTTGACTAGAAGTGCGTATTTTTATGAAATTTCTAGTTAATTTAAATTCTCTAACCAATTAATTGAAATTTTTTGATAAGTGACACTTTGATTTATAAAAATATAAAAGAGGAAAGAAGGAATTCCCCACACTCTCTCTTGACAAGTTCTCAAATAAAACATGAAGCAGTTTCTTCATTCTTCTTCTTTAATTGAACTTTTCTAATCTATTCACTTTAAATTCATCAGTTCATTACATTTTGGCACCTCTCAAACCACATTCATGGTAAAGGACCCCGGATTTTAATAAGAGAGCAACCCCATCTAAGAAGATCAAATTATGTATCATTTTTGTCATATTGATTTCCGATATTTATTATAATGGCTTTCTAATCTTTATGAACCATTACCTTTTCTACCAATTCTCTTATAATTTGAAATCCTTAGGATGGAAATACATTGGAATGATGGTCCTTAGATTTTTGCACATGACATAATATATGAGTATATATACTTGTATGGTAGTGACATGAAGGATCTGCAAGTTATATCATCTCCGTTACTTCAAAGTATATCAGTTGTACCCAATGATCCTTAATAAGGAAACCTGATTCTCCTTACCCCACAACTACAACTATGGCCTCGACATATCATGCTGATACTGGTTCCCTAAATACATTTCCTCCCTTGCTATTCACCCCATCTGTCCAATCTAATCCTAGGAAATCAACAAAATTGGTACCTAATATATCGTCTATTCGAATGTCAAAAACTACATAGAATTCTCTTTCAATTATAATAATAAATCTTGGCCCAAAAATGACATGTTCTTTGCATGTGAATGCTACTGTGATTACATTTACTAATGAACCAATTCAATTGAGCTGACATATGTATCACTAAGCAAGCAGTGAAAACTATCTCCCATGAGAATTGAAGATCCGTTGGAATTGATGCAATCCACTCCATCGTCATTATTACATATCAAAAATATCACTGCAAAGACTTCTCTAGCACTATAAAGGAAACCTCTGCCATTAAATAACAATAAAGTAACACTAGAGTCATTGCCAAAATCCACAAATAAAAAATTGAAGGTTCATCATTATAAAGGTAACTACGCTTGAGAAAGAGATCAGGTGCATCAAGGACGTCATCGACACATATAACATTTATTAGGAAGACAAAATATAAAAAAATTGAGTTACTTTATATACACATTAAAGTTCAAGAAATCATGTGGTGGGAAGAGAAGGTGAGAAGTCCTGTGTCACAAGAAGATTTAAGGAGGATTTTGATTTTAAGGAAATAAATGTAAAGTTTATTAAGAAAGAGGTTTCAGAGCTTTTTAGCAAATATAACAAGATCAAATAGGATAATGAAAAGGAGAATGAAAAATTTATGGATGATGATGATGTTATAGGTGAAACTAGAGAAGTACATATCAAAAGAAAATAGAAAGTGAAGTGTGTTAGATGTAAGAATGACTTCTTTGATTCGCTTTTCTATGGTGCACCTGATCATGAATCATCAAAACTTTACACTCTCTGAACAATGGAAAAATGATTTTGGGACATTTGGAGTTCACAAATATAAATCTTCAGAGTTATGAGAAGAGGTATGAATGAGTTATGGTTTTCAACTCCATGTCTCACAATCTTTTTTCCCTTTTTCAAATTAATTCAAGATCAAGTGTACCATACGAAATAGAATAAAAATTCTTTTTTTATTTAAACTTGCTTCATGTTATGCTTTACATGTAGTTCTTTGGGCTCACCTTTAACATCATCATCATTCATCTCTTTGTCGTCCTATTTTCTATCATCTACTTTCGCTTTGTTATTTTTGCCAATAAAGTCCCGAACATCTTTCTTATTTGACTTTCCATTAATATCCTTGAAATAAAAATGCTTCCATATGTATATAAATCAACTTCATTTTAAACATTGACTTTCTTAGATAATGACCTATGTGCCGATGAGGACCTTAGTGCACCTAATATCATCCCAAAGAAACCTTTAGATTGATAAGCTAATACAGATACACACATATTTTAGTTGTGACTCCCTATATTTTAGGGTTTCTTCAATTCTATGTAATGGCAGTGGTTCCACTGGTGCTTGAGCAGTCTATGCAGTGATATTTGTGGTCTGCAGTCATAGACATACAGAGGATATCCTCTATCCTGACTGTTTCTTAATTATCACGGGAGATCGTTTTGACAGTTTAGTGAATGATACACCTACCGGCTCAGCCGAATTTGTTTCTTCAATAAGTAGATCTGGAGTAACATTGTAACTAAGTATTTCTAGAAAAAAAATGCCATTTTAGTGAAAAGATCCATTGTTGCACGCGAAGAGAACTAAATCCATTGTTTGGATTTAAAGAAGATAATAAATTTGATACTAGTTTACAAAATTACCCACGAGTGAATTGGACAGGCAACATCGATAGAAATGAAAAAAGTGTATTTGGGAAACGAATACCACTATGAGATCTCGATGCCTTATTTGTAGGTGTGGGTGTGTAAAATGAGGCTATATTATTGTAGGATTTTCAAGTGCAACTGAATGTACTTTGAGGTGATGGAGAACATATAGCATGCAGATCATTTATGTCACTATCGCATAAGTGTATCCATACCCGTAAATTCTCTTATGCACAGAAACCTGAGGCGCGTACTTTCATTGTCTTTCTATCCCAAAGGATTTTCACATTCCAAAAACCAATGGTAAAAGGATGAGGGTTTATATTGATAAGAAACCCTTTCTCGGAATTGATATGATGTGGAAATGAGATTACCAATACGTAATTTGACCATTATGACTAGGGAGGCTCTCTCATAATTTCTATTAATTTTTGCTGCTATTATTGTTGTTTGACATGTGTGAAAACCCTATTGAATTTATAGAAAGGAATCATAGTGGTTCAACTGAAGAAGAAAAGTACATACAAAACCACTTCATACTTTATTTGAGCACTTATCAAGAGCAAGCGAGGGACACTCCTTCTTACCTCTAGTCTATTTTTATTTGTATCTATAGATGGACAAAACTATCAGCTATCCGCTAAGTTCATTTAAAATATAACTCGGTTCGAGAACCTAAATAATCAAGAAATTTCCAAAAAAAAAGGTATTCCCTCTTTCAATAAAGGAAAAACAATTTAAAAAATTCGTTCAAGCACCTCACAGGGAAATCATCTAAGTTAAAATAAATAAAATGTGAGTGTTAAGAATAAAACTACAAAACAATGGTAAATGCACGACAATTATAAATAAATAAGAAAACAATTTTCTTATTTGGACCATATTTTCTCGTGGCTAAATTCATTGGACTTTTAAGCTCCAATTTTATTCGTTTAGGGCTATCAACTATTCATTCAGTCCAATTATCAAGCAAAAGAAAATACAAGTAAACCTTTTCGATTTAGATATCATTTACTAAATCAAAGAATGGACTTTATTATTCTAATAAGATTAAAAAACATTGATAGTAAATACTAAAGGCTTAAATAGATTTTACTTGTTTTTCTCAAAATATGAAAATAGGACAGACTTAAATAGATTGAAACCTTATTTCTATATTTAAAAAAATAGAGATAGAATCAAATTAAATCTCCTAATTTTTTAATTGAAGATTTTTTTAGTTCCCTACATATACCTCAAACATGCCAAATGATAGTTTAGATTTGAAAAACATGTCAAATGATAGTTTTGATTTAAAAAGAACATGCCAAATTGGGTGCAAATGCAGGTTGTTTGTAAAGAGTGAAATTTTTTGATGTAGTTGCTCTATTTACTACTAGAGGAAGCTAAGTATATCCGACAATAAAATCAGATAAGAAAAGTTAAAATATATGCTCGGTAAAAATGTATAACAATGAATTTTCAATCACACAATTTTGTTTAAAAATAATTTAACATCAAACTTGAATGTATTTTTAACATACATCATATAAATTGATTGGTGCAGATACTATTCTAATATGAAATTAAACAAATGACTATATGAAAATACCAAATCACTAGGATAATAACTTGACTACTAATATTTTATATAAGAAAAACAAGAAAGAATTATATATGAAAAAACAACAAACAAAAGAGAAGAATAAATGTAAAAGAGAAGGGCTTATACCTTTCTCTGAACAGCGAATGAAGACGATGAGATTGGTGAATAAGCTCCCCGCCACTCACTAAATTGACTCAAAAGACAAAGAAAAACATTAGAACTTGATCTAATATAAATAATTCTTAGGCTTGGGATAATGAATCCAACAACCTATCCAATTGAAGAAATTTAAGTCAGTTCGACTTTGAAAAGCATTTTTCAAATAGTCAGAATTATAGAGTTATTTATAGGCTTGAAATATTTTAATTCTTAATCTAAACTTTGATGTGGGATTTAGGCAAAAATACAATTCCCTAGAGGATAAGGATTGGCATGTTGCAAACGTATAAATTTATACAATTTAAGAATGAAAATTAAAATGAAAGAAATTGTAAAACAGAGGTATAATATTGTGAATATTATGGGTAGCTAGTGAAAAATATATCTATCTGCCTATCTTGTCTATCCATCCATCCTTCTTTCCGCCCGTTCATCCTTCATTCTGTCCGTCCATCTGTCCTTTCATCTATCCATCCTTCCATCGCTATCTATTTGTCTATTTTTCTTGTCTATCAGTTTGTTTGTCCATCTCCCTTTCTATCCGTCCGTTAATCATTACTTCTGTCAATTTATCCATACATCCATCCATCTATCTATCTATCTATCTATCTATCCATCCATCCATCCATCCATCCATCCATCAATCCATCCATCCATCCATCCATCCATCCATCCATCCATCCATCCATCCATCCATCCATCCATCCATCCATCCATCCATCCATCTATCTATCTATCTATCTATCTATCTATCTATCTATCTATCTATCTATCTATCTATCTATCTATCTATCTATCTATCTATCTATCCATCTATCTATCTATCTATCCATCTATCTATCTATGTATCTATCTATCCATCTATCTATCCATCTATCTATCCATCTATCTATCCATCCATCTATCCATCCATCTATCTATCTATCTATCTATCCATCCATCCATCTATCTATCCATCCATCCATCTATTCATCTATCGATCTATCTATCCATCTATCTATCTATCTATCCATCTATCTATCCATCTATCTATCCATCTATCTATCTATCTATCTATCTATCTATCTATCTATCTATCTATCTATCTATCTATCTATCTATCTATCTATCTATCTATCTATCTATCTATCTATACATCAATCTATTTATCTATCTATATATCTATCAATAACGACCTAACCGTCATTATTTAGGAAACAAAAGTATCAAGGGAAATACTAGGGCCACCATCCCACCACAACAGGCCAGTTGCCTCTATGGAGGCGACGCCAGAATGACAGAGCTTGCAGTAGATAGATATGGACGGGACAAAACTTTAATGACGTGAAACCTTATTTTCTCATTTTCCCAAAACACAAAAAATAGGTGAGGATTACCAGGAAACCCTGAAAAGGCTGCCTTGGGCTTGGGAGTGAAGGAGGAAGAGATTTCTAGTGCAAGGATTACGCTAGCTTGCGAATTCTTTGTCAAATCTACCGTCACGAAGACCAAAAACAAGAATTGGAGCCATAATTCCGTGCAGGTGTTTGGATTCAAGGTAGGATAAATTTATTTAATTGAGTAGTTGTAAATTTGTGAGTCACAGTGTAGTATACTTGAAATTTATCGTACAAGTCATGCGTAGACTTTCGTGCACCAAAAAACAAATAGTGGTACATGTTATCCTAAGTTATTCCATCCAGGGTTGTACCTTAGGGGAAGCCTAATCTTGTGAGGTAAGGTAAATGATGGTATGATTTCATGTTTGTGTGATGTATGTTAGTATGTGCTTCATTGTAACGCATGTAGGTTTGTGAATGTTGAACTATTGAATACATCAAACACGAATGAGTATGAATGAATAATTTTGTGCCTTAAACCAACACTTGATCATATGATTATGAGAATGTACATTACGATTGTGACTTGTTGAATGGATTGGGTGTTATGTTCCAACAAAATAACTGGATCGATTATCACGTATCGACATACACAAAAACTTGATTGAATATTCTAAAATAGATTTAGCTAGTACTTTTTCATTCTAATTTCTTAGGTAAAGATTTTTTTTCAATTTAAAATAGATATATTTTGTGGGGGCGGTGGGGTGGGAGGCTATTCTTTTATTCTAACTTTTCATGTGTCATGTTTAAGATCACAAAATTAAAGGACATTTTTGAACATTCTACATATCCTTAGTTTTATACCAGAAAATTGAGTCTGCTTTATTTTTAAAAAATTTCACCTCAAATTAAATATGACATATTTATATTCAACTATACTACCTTAAAGCATGAATACCGTAGAATAATGTTAAATTAGTATAATAGTCCAACTTAAAACACACAATTTATTATATCTTCTCCAGTTTATTTTATTTAATAAATTATATTAAAAGTAGAAACATTTTTAGATTGAAGAACTATGACAAGTTTGAAGGGTTGGCTTTTCTGATGGGTTATGCCTTTTTTGAAGGGTTAAGACTTTTCTAGGAGGTAGTAAATTATTTTTGATAGATACGGTAAATACCTTTTTATACTACCCTTTGTTGACTATAAATTAAATATATGAGTTTCTGCTTATTTCTAAACTATAACTTTGAAAAGTCTTCTATTGTAGTTCTTCTTTTAAAACATTCATTTAATATATCTTCTGTATGTTATATTATATTTATTTGTATTATATTATATTAAAATCATTACACACCTTTTAACATTGAATGATTGTGATTTTCCAAAGTAGTTGAGACTTTTAAGTGAGTTCTGACATTTTCGAAGGATTGTGACTTTTCTAAAGGGTTGTAATTTTTCTAACAAGAAAAGATAAACATGTTGATACTAACTTTTGTTGGTGATGAATGGAAGGATTTCCTCACATCTCTAAACTATGAACTTATTAAGTTTTTTATTCTTCTCTTATGTGGAATTTGAATGCCTCATAATTTGAATGTTTAATTACTACAATACTCCAAACTAAAAACACCGATTTAGTGTGTGTGCGTGTCTATAAAAGGGGATGAAGGATATTGTCTATTTAATTAAGAGTTTATAAGAGTAAGTTTTCATATTTTTATTGTCACACCTTGAGACTATACCTTGGATATGACCGGTACTTGAGAATCATTTCTGGCACCCAAGAAAATTGTTGGCATGGATAACTACTTAGAGGAGGACTTACTCATGCAATGATAGGATCAAAACATAGTTAAAATTTTAAACTCAAATACTTATCTCATAAATTCTAGAAAATACGCAACAACCATACTTATATTTTGCAAAATAACTCAAGAAAAGTAAATACTGAAAGACACCTAAATTGTGGCTACCTATAATGCCTCTACTATTAAAGAAGGATGTTTGTTAAAGAGACAGGACATCTCAAAAATACTAACTAGAAAGTAAATGTGAAGTCCTCTAAATTGCTAGCAGGCTCACTAAAATCTAGCTTAATTGTAGAGTGATCTCAATGATGTTCCCTATTGATGATCCTGAAAACCTATATCTACATCATAAAAAATGCATAACAAATAAAATTAGTACATTTGAATGTATGAGTATGCAATATAGCCAAAGAGAAATAATTAAATGAAAAGACCACAATAGATAAACTATACTCAAGCTGATTGTAAACATATGAAGGAGTTAAATCATTTAAAACTATACAAAATACTTACTCATCCCTTAACTGTAATGACCAGGTTCCGTCGTTATAGAAAATAATGGGAGAAATTTCAGGTCTAAAATATTTTCCTAGTATTTGATATTTTCCAAACCTAGTCCAGATTTGGAAAAAATTGCACTCATTAAGGTTTAGGGAAATCTATTATCAACCGGGTGATTTATTTACATTTTTGTTAAATGAGGGGATAGATAACTCGTTAATGAATCTATATGACTTTACGAAATTGAATTCGGGTGAGTACAACACCTGAAATTAATCTTTGCGTAAATGGTATTTTGTAAGTGTCGTTGGTTAGAGTTTTTTGTGAAATGGGGGTCTCAAAATTAATTAAATAGCTCAGTATCTTGTGCAAGCCACTTTGGCAGTGGTTTTGGACGCTCTGGTGGAGCCATAGTAACGGGATTGGTGCCATTGTGGTAGGCCACACACGACTTTAAATCGTAAACCCCTAAACATATTTATTCTACTTTTTGACTTTTAGAGATAAAGAATTACCCCATACAACGTCTTAACATTTTTTCAGCATTCTTGAGGCTAAAGGTAAGACTTTCACCTCTTGAATCCATTTTTTTTATTAGTGGAACCTATTTTCTTGGGTTAATATGAATGAGAGAGTGTTTGAATTGGAAACCATAGTGGTAAAAACCCTTGTTTGGTTACTTGGGATCATGGGTATGATCTAGAGTTTTTTGAACTGTTAGTGATTTTTATTGATTGTCGTATTATATTGATTGTTTGTACACCAAGACCAAGCAAAAAAAATCCAGAATGGGAAGGATCAAGTTTCTAAGGGTTTCAAGTTTGTTTGGAGATATTTGATGGTTGTGATTCTATGATTGTCTGATGTATGTTAGTTATTTCTTCATTAAGTTACTTGTATATATATGAATATTGTGTTATTGATCACACTTGTTGTAAATAATATAGATGAATGACTATATGCCAAGATCACTTCTTGATTGTATGACTTGAGAGTATACTTGTGTTTGTGATTGTGGTGTGTTGAAGGATTAGATATACCTATTCTGGCATAACTAAGTGAGATCGGCTACCACGTTCCGGCATAAAGATGAGACCGATTGGCCACGTTTTGGTATGCTAATAATTTGGGTTTGAGTTCCATGAGAGGAACAACTACTTGCATAATTGTGTATGACAGTGGCTACATATATGTCCAAGTTCCATCCTTTGTCTAGATATTTACTCTATTGGTGACCACTAAGGAGCAGAAGATCCAGTTATTTATTAGGGGACATAATTCTTAGTTGCAATTATTATCTATTCAAATGAATTTTTTAGGGAGGAACATTAATTAGGTAACCGACTATGTTAAGAAAAATTGGAGGGGCACGACGAACAACCATGCCAAGGCATTCACAAAAATGGCCAAGTATTTAAGCAACTTTAAAGGTTATTATTACAGAGGTTCAAGGAGGCCAACGGTGGCAGCCAAGCCAATTTAGTCTACTATGGCTGCCTGTACATGTAATTACTTGGTACCTTTGCGTTATAATTTGGTTCAGGATAGTCAAGGAGTCGCAACTTCAATGTATAGCAGGACCTCTTTTGATTGTACTTGTTACAACATGGAGAAGTTGGGCATATAAGGAGGTATTTTCCCCACCCACATTTATTTGAGTCTCCACAGAAGCATACTAGTGCAGTGGTACCCACGTGAATTGGTAACAATGGTCGAGGACGTCCACAAGGTGGGCAAGGAGGTAATCAATGAGGCTGTAGAGGTAGAGGAAATTGTAATAGAAGCTGGGGTAACGTGCAACTAGGAGGGAAGTGATTGGTCAAGATGATAGGGCTAAGTGTTATGCATTTAAATGCAAGAATTAGGCAGAGGCATCTGACGTAGTGATCACAGGTCTTATTCTTGTCTATTATTGAATGGCTAATGTGTTGTTTGATCTAGGTTCTACTTATTCTTATCTATCCATGAGATTTTCCTCAAAGTTTGATCTGGTTTGTGATGTAATTGATTCCTCTATCCATGTTTGTACTTCACTTGGAGAGTCAGTCACAGTCACCCATGTCTATCGTGATTGTCGTATCTTGTTTATTTGCTATCATTCTTGGGCTAATTTGGTTTCCCCCTATCATGTTGTGTTGAATTGTAATACTAAGTCTAACTCTAGAAATTTTGGGAAGGAAAAATTTAGAGTGGGAAGAGGTGTACACGCCTAGGAAAGCTAGGATTATATCCTCCATTTAGGATGGGAAACTAGTAGGAAAGGGTTTTTTTAGTCTTATTTTGTTCATATTAGGGATGTGAAGGTTGAGATTCAATCTATTCAGTCCATACATGTGGTGTCAGAATTTAGAGAAGTGTTTCCTACTAATATGCCTGGTATGCCTCTAGATAGACATAGATTTCTGCATTGATTTGGAACCTACTGCTCGTCCCATTTCTATCCCTCCATATCGCATGGCTCCAGTAGAACTAAGAGAGCTTAAGGCTCAAATCCAAGAGATTCTTGATAAGGTACTTATTGGACCTAGTGCTTCCGCAGTGGGTGCCGCTAGTTTTGTTTGATAAGAAAAATGATGGTAGTATGAGAATGTAAATAGATTACCAGAAATTGAATAAGGTTACTATTCCGAACAAGTCCCCTTTACCTCAAATAGATGATCTTTTTGACCAATTACAAACTGCATCAGTTTTCTCCACGATTTATCTAAGGGCTGGCTATCATCAGCTGAAATTTAAGCGTGAAGATGTGCCCAAGACAATGTATAGAACTCTCTATGGTCACTATACGTTTTTGGTTATGTATTTTGGTTAGACTAATGTGCCTGCAACTTTTATGAGTTTAATGAATGGGGTGGTCAATCCATTTCTTGATTCTTTTGTCATAGTCTTTATTGATGACATTTTGGTCTAATCTAAAAGTGAGGAACAACATACCGATCATGTTTATAATGTTATGGGTGTTTTTGGGAAATGAAGATTGTATGGTAATTCTCAAAGTGTGAATTTTGGTTGACTTCTGTAAAATTTTTGGGACATGTAGTTTCAAAATAAGGGGTAATGGTAGATCCTTAAAAGATTGAGGCAGTTAAGAATTAGGTTCGTCCATGTTCTATGACATAAGCTAAGAGTTTTGTGGGGCTCGTGAGCTACTATCGTCGATTTGTGAAGAACATTGCTTCTATTGCCACTCACTTGACTAATTTGACCAAAAAGGAGATGTCATTTGAATGGAGTGAAATGTGAGGAGCAAGACTCTCTTGACTATGTCAACCTATTTTATTTCGGTAAGAATATATCGTACTGCTGAACAATTGGCTAAGGTTTATGTGAAAGAGATAATGAGGTTGCATGGGTTTCCCCTCTCTATCATCTTTGATCGTGGTACCCAATTCAAATCCATGTTTTGGAGGAAATTACATGACAAATTGGGAACACAACTCACTTTTAGTACAACCTTCCATCCACATACAGAAAAGTCGTAAAAGAGTACTATTTAGAAGACATGTTGAGGGCATGTATGATTGATTTTGGTGGGCATTGGGATACGTTCCTTCCTTTATGTGATGTAACACCCCGTATCCAAAACATACAAAAAATTGTAGAATTTAAGAAGTTGAAGGTGCCACTGATAGTCGACCATTACGGACCGCCAGTCAGCTCCATCGATGGGCCATTCAACTTTTATTCCTCAATCTTGAATTATGGTCGACTATTATGGACGCTCAGTCAACTTATAGTCTATCAATCAGCTCCATCGATGGGTGAGCCAACTTTCAGTCCTCAGTGGTTAACGACGGTCACTCAATACTAACTGTCAGACCACTTACGATCCGTTAGTCAGCTCCATTGATGGGCCAACCAACTTTCAGTCCTCAGTCAGAAACATGGTCGACCAACACGGACTATCAGATGGCTTATGATCCGTCAGTAAACTCTCTTAGTGATTCTGATATCTTTTAAGTTGGGGGCATTTTGTTCTTTTTTTTGTTCATTTGTCTTCTAAGCTTTGTCGTTTAGACCATAATTTTTAGGGTTTAGTCTATCTAAGCCTAGAAACATAACTAGAACTCACCTTAGTCAAGTAATTAGTGAAAACATAGAAAATTAGAAGCAAGAGAGTTAGAAAAAAAGTCAAGAACCTTAGTTCAAGAACGCAACAAGGTTCGATCTATTTTAGCTCCATAATTATAAGGATTTATCCGTGGAACGTTAGCAGGTAAGTGGGATTTCACTAGTGGGTCCCTTTCGCCCATGAGGTCTATAAAATTCAGTCAGTTTGTTGATTTCCTTATTATGAATAAACTTAGGGTGTCTAGAATTAGAACAAATAACTCAGAATTACGTAGGTGTATGTTCATTATTGCATGAATTTTAGAAACCTTGGTATGTATTTCTTTAGTTCATGAATTTCACATACTAGGTCAGATATATCATTCATTCAGTTATATATTCCTGTGTTATTAATGAATCATTATCAAATTAATTGTTTCATTCTCACTTTGTCACGTTCAGTTTTGTTCTATCCAGTGTTATGGAAACTCATTCATAATGTGTTTAATTAATTGGGAGTAGCACAATATCGTGTTCGACTAGGGCTTAGCGTACCCGAATAGTCCCATAAATACTAGCTAAGTATGTTATAAGTCCCCTCTCTGGGCATCAATTTAGTGATCACTCCATCATGCCTCTATACCTTTGGCTGGGTATATTGGGTCCTCTAGATGGTTTGTATACATCAGAATCCACATTTAGCTCATTTGCTTTTATTGTCGATTATTAGTAGCTTCAAGAGCTTAGTTAGAATCTATTGCATTGACCATATTTATAGTTCAGTGTGTATTCAGTCCCAACATGTTATAAATTTGGTCACTGCATTGAGTTAGCTTAGTATTTAGTGTATCATGTTCATAATATTATACTTGATTTTCTGTTTGTTCAATTATGTATTATTTATGCTTTACTCTATCCTACATGCTTAGTACCTCTAAAGTATTGACACATTTGCGTGCTATATCCATATCACACTCAGATTGGTTCCGATCTACAATTCAGTAGAATTAGCGGTGAGTCCTCATTCTCCTAGGACAATGGTCATGAGTTTCTTCTCTATATGTTTAGTCCTTTTGTTTCCGTTTTTCAAAATTTAGTTAGGGCCTCTCCCAGCATTTCTAGTTAGTTAGAGGCTATTTTGAGATATAGTTAGATTCAACTTAGTATTGAGTTAATATCTTCTTTGTAATAAATCATTAGTATTTCATTTATCTCAATTAAAGTATATGGGTATTACCCATCCTTTCGTTTTATTTATGATATAGCTTTCCCATAAGTTTATTATCTTTAGGATGCTCATGATCATGCCAAAAGGGTTAGTTTGGGATAACTTGTCGTCTTACATCCCATGTCTGCATCTAGGGGTAGCTCGGGGTGTGAAAAACTCTATTTTAGAGTACCAGGTTTAAGAATCTTAGGATGTGTGAAACGCTGCATCAAATAGAGTCCTTTTCATGGCTCTGAAGTACACAACATCTAATGAGAGGAATTTTATAAGGTGTTTTAGGAAAACATCACTTGTTGATATTCCTATCTTGCCTTAGTATGATCTTTTTTGTAATCCATCATTATGTGCTTATGATCACTAGTTCTCGTAGAGTTTACGCATTGGATGCTAATGCACGCAATGCTAACACAGTTCCTCTAGTACTAGATCATGAAGTTTTGGATGCAGAGTTTTCTAACACCAATTTAGTTTTTGGCTCAAAGTATGACCAACAAGAATAATTAGTATTTTCGAGTTTATACTAATGGATATTGTGGATCTGTGGAAGCTAGATTTTGAGATTTCGGTAAAATGAATCTGCCTGAGTTTTTTGGGTCGCAAGTTGGTGAAGAGCCACAAAATTTTATTGATAAGTTTAAGAAAATCTTTGTAGTGATGCAAATAATAGTAGTGATATGGTGGAATTGTCATCCTACCAGCTTAAGGATGTGGCTCCCATATGTACACTCAGTTGAAAGATCCATGGGCTACTCTTACATTTTTAAGTCCTTATATATCAATCCAATTCAGTGTTAGTCGAAAAATTTTCTCTTAACCTTTCTCAGTCGCTACTCCAGTTGGTGACCCAGTTATATCTAGATGGGCATACAAAGATTTTCCTATCACAGTCTGTCAGAAAGTCACCTTCGCAGACCTCGTACAATATAAAATGGTAGATTTCGATATTATTCTACGCATGTGCTTGTTATATTCATGTTGTGCCTCACTTGATTGTAGAACTAGGACTGTTTATCTTCAGTTTCCAGACAAATCAATCTTAGAATGAATTGGTAGTAGCTTATAGCCTAGGGGTAGATTCATTTCTAACTTCAAGGACAGAAAGATGATCTATAAGTGTTATATCTATCATCTAGCTCAGGTTAAGGATTCTATCTATGAAACCGCAATTCTTGCGTTAGTTCCCGTAGTCAGCGAGTTTCCAGAAGTGTTTCAAAAAAATATTCCTAGAGTTCCTCTTGAAAGGGATATTGACTTTGAAATTGATCTCCTTCCAGACACCCAAACTATTTCTATTCCTCCGTACTGAATGGCTCCACATGATCTTAGGGAATTAAATGTGTAGTTGAAAGACCTTATAGATAAGGGCTTCAACAGACCTAGTATTTCTCCATTGGGTGCGCCACTATTGTTCGTGAAGAAAAAAGACAGTTCTCTTAGAATGTGCATTGACTATAGGCATTTGAAAAAGGTCACATTCAAGAATAAGTATCCAATCCCAGTATTGATGACTTGTTTTATCAACTTTAGGGTGATAGCAATTTCTGAAAGATAGACCTCAGATCCGGTTATCATTAACTCAGAGTCTGAGATAGTGACATTCTGAAAACAACCATTAGAACTCGGTATGGTCATTATGAATTTGTAGTTATGTTATTTGGACTAACAAATTTTCTACAACTTTCATAGATCTGATGAACAAAGTGTTCAAACAGTATTAGGAATTGTTCGCTATGGTCTTTATTGATAATATCCGTATTAACTCTAGAAATGTGGAAGAATATATGAGTCATTTGAGAGTTGTTTTACAGACTCTCAAAGATCGCCAGTTATTCGCTAAGTTTATCATATGTGAATTCTGGTTGCACTCCGGTGCTTTCCTTGGTCTTATTGTAGATAGCAAGAGGATCCAAGTTGATTCACAGAAGATAAAACAAGTGAAACAATGGCCTATACCTACCTCTGCTACAGATATCAGAAGTTTCTTAGATCTATAGGCTTATTACAAGAGTTTCTTTGAAGGACTTTCAGCCATAGACTTACCATATACTAGGTTGACTCAAAAGATGGTACAGTTTTTATTGTCAGATGATTGTGAGAAAAGCTTTGCCGCATTGAAAACTAGGTTGATTACAACTTCTACTTCGAATCTACTAGAGGGTTCAGATGTCTATGTTATATATTGTGATGCATCCAGAGTTAGTCCAGGTTGTGTTTTGATGCAGCGAGATAAGGTTATAGCTTATGATTCTAGAATCCGACTCATGAACTCGGGCATGCAGTAGTGGTGTTTCCACTCAAGATCTTGAGGCATTACTCTTATGGTGTTCACATAGATGTTTTCACTAACCACAATAGCCTTCAATATGTATTCACTCAGAAAGAGTTGAATCTTTGCTAGGGGAGATGGCTTGTGTTCCATAAGGATTATGATATGAGTGTGCATTACCATCCTGGTAAGGAGAATGTAGTAGTAAATGCTCTTAGCAGATTATCTATAGGTAGTGTACCCCATTTTGAGAATTAAAGGAAGGAACTGGTGAAGGATGTTCACAGGCTTGCTCGCTTGGGAGTTTTCCTTATGAGCATATAAGACTGTGGTGTAACATTTCAGAAGGGGGCAGAATCTTAATTGGTAATGGAGGTTAAGGAAAAGCAAGAAAGTTATCCAATCTTGCTAGAACTTTAGGGTGCAGTCCACGATCTAACAGTTGAGGTTTTCTCCCAATAGGGAGATGGTGTACTTCGCTACTAGGGTAGATTATGTGTTCTTGATGTGGGTGAGTTGAGACAACATATTATTGAAGAAGCCCATAAAACCATATATTCTATTCATCTAGGCACCACTAAGATGTACCGCGAATTGTGGGATGTCTTTTGGTGGAATGACATGAAGAGAGATATAAAACAATTTGTGAGTAAGTGCCCCAACTGTGACAGTGAAGGTAGAACATTAGAAACCAGGGGGTATGACTCAAGAGATTCACATTCCTACTTACAAGTCTAAAGTGATCAATATGGATTTCCTTACAGGGTTAACTCGCACTCGCAGACAACATGAATCCATTTGGGTGATAGTTGACAAAATGACTAAGTCTTCTCGCTTTTTGATATTCAAGACTACAAATTCGGCAGAGGACTACACTAAGCTTTACATTAATGAGATAGTAAGGTTGCAAAGCATTCCTTTCTCTATCATCTTAGATAGAAGTCCACAACTTACTACTTATTTCTGGAAGTCATATCAAAAGAGTCTTGGTACTCAGGTTAACCTTAGCACATCATTTCATCCGCAGACGGATGGTCACGAAGAGTGTACGATTCATACCTTAGAGGACATGTTGAGATCTTGTGTGATAGACTTCAAGGGTAGGTCGGATGATCACCGTCCTGTTATGGAAGTCTCCTATAATAATAACTACTATTCCAGCATTTAGATGACCCCTTATGAGGCAATGTATGGATGTAGGTACCAATCTCCCGTTGGTTGGTTTGAAGTAGGTGAAACAGCCTTCATAGGACCACATTAAGTACATCATTAAATGGAGAAAGTGAAATTCATTAGATATAAAATTATGACAACCCAAAGTCGCCAAAAGTCTTATGCAGATGTAAGGAAAAGGGAACTCGAGTTCCAAGTTGATGATTGGGTTTTTTCTTGAAAGTGTCACCTATGAAAGGGGTGATGAGATTTGGAAAGAAAGTGAAGCTTAGTCCCAGATATGTAGGCCTTTAGAAGATTTTGAAAAGCATTGGTAAAGTTGCTTATGATTTAGCATTGCCAGCAGAATTAGCAGCAGTACATATAGATTTTCACAATTTTCCTTTGAAGTTGTTTTTGGGTTATCCCACACCCATAGTGCCATTGGAGACTGTGGCCATGAAAGATAGTCTCTCTCAGGATGTACCAATTGAGATTTTCTATCGTTATAATAGTCATATGAGGATGTACCAATAGAGATTTTCTATCGTTAGGAAAGAAGGTTTAGAAAAAAAAAGTCTAGAGTGAGCTACTTGGGAAGTAGAAGCATTTAAGAAGTCCAAGTATCCTCATATCTTTCCTTCCAATCCAAATCAAAATTGAGGTAATAGTTCCGTTTCATTTTTTTAGTCATTCATACGCATATTAAGTCTAAGTACTATATTCCTTCAGTTTGTACTTGCATTTTCAGTATATTTGCATGTTCTTGGAACGCGGTTAAGTCAGAAATCAATTTATAGTACTTAGTTGTAGGAATTGTAGCTCAACTATTTTAGTATTAATTAAATGAAAATGTCCCCAATGGGGAAATAATGTAACACCATGTATCCAAAATAGACCAAAAAGGCAAATTTTCAAAAGTTGTAGCTTCCACCGATGGTCGATTAGTACGGACCGTCAGTGACTTATGGTCTATCAATCAACTCCGTTGATGGGCAAGTAAACTTTCAATCCTCAGTTGTGAATGATGGTCGACCAGTACAGACGGTCAGTTGACTTAAAGTCTGTCAGTCAGCTCCATCGATGAGAAAGCTAAATTTCAGTCCTAAGTCATGAACGACAGTCGACTAGTACGGACAGTCAGTCAACTTATGATCCGTCAGTCAGCTCCATTGACAAGACAACTGACTTTCAGTCCTAAGTCGCAAATGAGGGTTGACCAGTTGGGTTGTCAAGCGACTTATGATCAGTTAGTTAACTTTATCAGCCATTCTGACAGCTTTTAAGTCAAGTGTCTGTTGATCTTTTCGCTGTTCATTTGACCCCTAAGCTACGTCTTTTAGACCCTAAATTATGAGGTTTTAGTCATTTTGAGCCTAAAAACATGACTAGAACATACCTAAGTCAAGTCATTAGTAAAAACAAGGAAAATTAGAAGTAGAAGAAGAGAAAAAGGTCAAGAACCCTAGTTCAAAAACGCAAAAAGGTTCAATCATTTCCAACCCTAAAATTTAAGGATTTATCAGTGAAATTTTTCAGAAGTTATGTGTAAATTTACTAGTGGGTTCCTTTTTCCCATCAAGTTCCTAAAATTCACTCAGTTTATTGATTCTCTTATTATGAATAGACATACTGTTTCTAGAATTACAACACATCATTATCAATTACCTAGGTGTATGTTCCAAATAAGAATATCATGTTATTACTCAGTTTATTAAATGAATTTTAGAACCCTAGCTATGTATTTCTTTAGTACTTGAATTGGACATGCTAGGTTAGATATATAAGTCACTTAATTATACATGCCTTCGTTATATTTGCATCATTATCAGATTAATTGTTTCATTCTCAGCTATGCATATTCAGTTTTGAGTTATCTAGTATTAGAGAAACTCAGTCAAAATGTGTTAAATAATTAATTAATTTGGAGTACCATAATACCGAGTTTTACTAGAGTTTAGCATACCCGAATAGTCCCAGAACTACTAGCCAAGTAGGTTGTAAGTCCCTTCTTTAAGAATCAGTGTATTCATGACACCATCATTCCTCTATACCTTTGGTCGGGTATATTGGATCTTCTCTATTGGGGGAATACATCAGACTCCACATTTTTCTCATGTGGTTTTACAGTCAGCTATTAGTATCTCCCACTGTTAAGTGAGACTCTATCATATTGACCATATTTATAGTTCAGTCACTATTCAGTCTCAACATGTTATAAATTTGGTTATTGCTTTCAGTTAGCTCATTATTAGGCATATCATGTTTAGAATATTATACTTGCTTTTGTACTTGTTCAATTATGTATTATTTTTAGCTTTACTCTATCCTACAGGTCCAATACCTCTTAAGTATTGACACGTTCGTGCACTGCAACTTCTTTTGATGTAGGTTCATGTTCTTAGCATCTGGATCATGCATAAATTAATACTCGATATCCAGTTTAGTAGAATCATTGGTGAGTCCTCATTCTCCGAAGACAGTAGTCAAGAGTTTCTTCTCAGTATTTTTAGTCCCTTAGTTTCAGTTTTGGTAGATTTAGCTGCGATCTATCCCAACATTTCTAGTCTGTTAGAGGCTATATTCAGACATAATTAGATCAACTTATTATTGAGTTATTATCTTCTTTGTATTAAACACATCAGTGTTTCATTATCTCAAATATAGTATATTGGTATTCCCCATCCTTTCATTTTATTTATGATTTAGCTTCTGCATTAGTTGATTATTTTTAGTATACTTATGATCATGCTACCATGGTTAAATTGGGATCGCTTGTGGTCCTAGGTCCTATCTTCGCGTCTCAGGGGTAGCTCGAGGCGTGACATGTGACTTCTTCTATATTAATAGTTATCACTCCATCATAGATATGACACCATTTAAGGTACTCTATAGGAGGATATGTATATCACCCATAGTATGGTTTGAGACTGGAAATGTGAAAATTTTGGTGGTTTATTTAGTAAAGGAAGCTTAAGATAAGGTGAGAAGTATTCAAGCTAAGCTTCTAGAAGCCCAATAAACAGGAGAAATGTGTGGATCATAAGGTAAGAGATATGACATTTCAAAGCGCTGAAAATTTTCTTTTTAAGGTATCACCTATGAAATAGGTGATGACATTGCGACAATAAAGGTAAGTTAAGTCTACAATATAGGGTCCATTTGAGGATCTTGATTGTGTGGGGATGGTAGAATATAAATTTGCTTTACCTCCTAATTTATCGGGAGGTCATGTGGTATTTCATGTGTCTATGCTCAAGCTATACCATGGTGACTGGGATTACATCATTAAGTGAGATTTAATTATGTTAGACAAGGACCTCTAATATGAGGAGGAACGGATTGCAATTTTTGATCGTGATGTGTGTTAGTTAAGGACCAAGGAGATTAAGTCCGTGAAAGTTTAATGGAAGTATCTTCCAGTTGAGAAAGCTAATTGGGAGATCGAGAGGGACATGCGAGACAAGTATTCCGAATTTTTTCTTGGTCAAGTACTACTTCAATTCTTAGCCTAATTTTTTTTACAGTTTTCACTCAGGGAAGAGTGATAGGTAAATTGGTATATATTGAAACAATCGGGTTCCTTCTTTATAGAAAAGCTAAAGGGGAGAAATTTTGGGTCGGAAAACACTTCCATAGTATTTGGAATTTTCCCAACCTAGTCAATATTTGAATGAAATCGGAGTAATTAAGGATTAGGGAAATCTGGTATCAATCTGATTATTTATGTGCAATTTTAATTACATGAGGAGATAGATAACTCGTTAAAAAACTCGTATGACTTTGCGGAATTAAATTCGAGCGAGTAGAACTTTCAAAGTCGATCTTGGCGTAAATAGTATTTTCTGAGTGTCGTTTCTTAGATGTGTGTTGTGAAATAGGGGTCTTAGCATTAATTAAATAACTTATTGTCTCGTGCACGCCACTTTGTTAGTTGTTTTGGTCACTATGGAGGGGCCGTTGTAGCGGGATGGGCGCCGATGTGGCGCCACACGTGACTTAATATCGTAAATAAACTCCTAAATATTTTTATTCAAAAGTTTTCAATTTTGTGAGTAATGAAACGACCCCATATGACTTGTTATCAGTTTTTCACTATTATTGAGGCTAAAGGTAAGATTATCACCTCATAAATCCATTTTTCGATGTATAAAACTTAGGAATACAAGGTGGAGAGTTTGGAATTGAAAACCATGATGGGAAAAGCCCTAGTTTGGTTACATGGTATCATGGGTATCATTTAGGGTTGTTAGAATTATTAGTAATTCGGGTAATTAGTGATTGTTTATTGATTCCCTATTATATTGATTGTTTATAGACCAAGAACAAGTGGAACAAATAAGGATAAGTTTATTAGGGTTTCAAACTTGTTTTGAGGTAGGTGATCATTGTTATTCTATGATTGTGTGATGTATGTTACTTCTTGTTTCCTTATGTTACTTGTATGTATATGAATGTTGAATTGCTGGTCACACTTTTTATAAATGAGATAGGCGAATTACTATGTGCCATTAATCACTTCTTAATTGTATGAATTGATATTATACTTGTATGTGTGATTGTGGTGTGGTGAAGGATCGGATCACCACGTTCTAGCATAACTAACTTGATCGATTGCCATGTTTCGAGATAAAAATGGAATCATATTTCCATATTTCGGCATAATTATGGGATCGGGTACCACGTTCCTATATACTAACATTTAGGGTTTGGGTTCCATAAAAGGACAAACCACTTCACATAATAGTGTAACTTGAGAATTGTGAAATTTTACGTTGTTCATACATGTGGCATTATATTGTATATGTTCTGTATATGCATGTGTATAGTGTTATTGGACTTGCTTACGTTACACTTACTGGGGTAGCCGCGTGATCCTACCAGTACACTGTTGTAACAACCCGTATCCAAAACAGGCCATAAACTAGCTTTACAGAAAAATATGCAGGTGCAACCAACAATTGCATTGACGGACTGTAGCCTGACCCACAGTCCGTTCTGCACATCTATCGATGGGGTCAGAAAATACAAAATATATCATCCCACGAGAATTGGTCAAGTCATGGTCGACGGACGGACCTACGGTCCCTAGGTCAGACTACGGTCCTTAGTCTATGACTGTCGATTGAGAACCCATTCACCCACTCTCTAACAAGTGCCACCGATGACCAGCACGATCGGTACTTCTGACCGTAGGTGGGAATTAGCAGACAGTTAAGGGGGAAATTCAGTTGGGTCAACTTCTAATGAACATAACTCTTAGCAAAAAATTAACTAGGTGTCACATGACCTACCTGCAGATAGATAATTGAATTAGCTTTCCATAGTCACCAACCTTGCTAAAATCCAACTTCCGTGTAAAAGATTATGCCCGTTTTAGTAAAGTCCTGTCGAACAGGCCCAACCTACGGACCAAACGATGGACCGTCGATGGAACGACATACCGTATGTATAGGTCATCATGTGGTCCGAGAGTACTTAAGGGTCTTTTTGTCTTCTCCCACTGCGTTTAAACCCTAAGATATGTCGTTTTGACCCTAAATAATCATATTTTAGTATGTTTAAACCTAGAAACATAAATAAACGTTACCCTAAGTTAAATCATTAATCAAAACTTAGAAAATTAAAAGCAAAAAAAGGAGAAAAAGGTCAAGAACCCTAGTTCAAGAACGTAGCAAGGCTCCAACAGTTCCAGCCTCAAAATCTGAGTGTTTATCCGTGAATTTCATCACAAGGTATGTGGGATTTCACTAGTGGTTTCCTTTCATCCGTTGTGTCCCTAGTTTACAGTCAGATTCTTGATTCCCATATCATGATTAGACCTAGGGTTTCTAGAACTCCAACAGAACTTCATGAACTTATTAGTTATACGTTCCAAATCAGATTATCATGTTATTATTGAATTTATTGCATGAATTTCAGAATACTAGCAAAGTAGGTTGTAGGTACCCTCTATGGGCAATCAGTTTAGTGATCAAGCCAACATGCCTTTATCCCTTTGGCAAGGTATATTGGTTCCTCTCGATGGGGCAAATACATCGGACTCCACATATAGCTCATGTTGTTGTATTATCGGTTATTAATAGCTCCCACACTTAGTCAGACTCTCTTTCATTAACCATTTATCTGTATACTCAGTATTAAGTTTCAACATATTATAAATTGGTCATTGCATTCAATTATCTCAACATTCATAATTTATATCATGTTTAGATTATTATACTTGCTTTGTGCTTGTTAATTATGTTTTATTTCACCTTTATTTTATCCTACATACTGAGTACCTTTCAAGTATTGACACATACATGCGCTACATCTTCTTGTGATGTAGGTTCACGTTCTCAGCATCCAGATCACGCATAGATCGATTTTTGATCTTCAGTTCAACAGATTTAGTGGTGAGTCCTCATTCTCCGAGGACAACAGTAATGAGTTTCATTTCACTCTTTAGTCATCTAGTTTTAGTTTTGCTAAATTTAGCTCGGGCTTGTCCTAATATTTCTAGTCCAGTTTAGAGGCTTATTTTTAGACATAGTTAGTTTAATCTTAGTAGTGAGTTAATATTTTCTTGTATTAAACTCATCAATTTTCATTTATCTCAATTATAGAATATCGGTATTCCCCATCTTTTTAGTTTAAAATTATAATTTAGTTTTCGCAACAGTTTATTATCTTTAGTATGGTAATGATCATGCCAGCAGGGTTAGCTTGGGACCACTTGTGGTCCTACATTCCATGTCTTCGTCTCGGGGGTATTTCGAGGCGTGACAAAACTTGGTTTCAGAGCCAAGTTGGTTTAAGAGTCCTAGGATGTCCGAAAAGCCACACTAAGTAGAGTCGTTTTCATTGGTGTGAAGTGCACCACATCTAATGAGAGGGAGTCTATGAAGTGTTTTAGGAAAAACTTCACTTTCTTGTTACTCTTATCGTGCGTGAGGTATGATCTTATTCCATTCTAACTTTACGTTCTACGTTTCAAATCATGCCTCCTCATAGAGCTAACGCTAGGAATGCGAATTCCAGAAATGCAAATGCAACTCATATAGTCCCAGATCATGAATCCTCCAATGCTTATTTAGGAATTCTATACAGATGTTGTCTCAAAGTATGACTAACCAGAACAATTGGGTTCATGCTCATGTGAATGAAAATGGTATATCAGTAGCAGCAAGGGTCCGTGACTTTCTTTGGATTAATCCGTCTGAGTTCTTAGGATCACAGACTACTGAGGATCCTCAGAATTTCTTGTATGAGATCAAGAAAATCTCTGAGGTAATGCAAGTCACTGGAAATGATTGGGTTGAGTTTGTATCATATCATTTGAAAGATGTTGCTCATACTTGGTACACTCAGTGGAAGGAGAATAGAGGTGCAAATTCGTCTCCTATCACTTGGGATTGCTTTAGTGAGACTTTTCTGAATGGGTTTTTCCCAATAGAGTTGAGAGAAGCAAAAGCCCAAGAATTCATGAACTTAAGGCAAGGTAACATGACAGTCCAAGAGTATGCACTCAAGTTTAACCAACTCTCCTGGTATGCTCCTCACATGGTTGCTGACTCCAGGGCTTAGATGAATGAGTTCTTGTATGGAGTGTCGGATTTGGTGAAAACTGAGTGTAGAAGTGTTATGTTACTTGGAGATATAACCATCTCTAGGCTTATAATGAATGCTTAGCAGGTTGAGGGTGATAAGCTTACGGAACATGCTAAGGAGAATAAGAAGGCTAGGACTGGGAACTATGACTATTCTCATAGAAATCGGGTGGTGGAAATCGCTCGTAGAGTCAGCAAAAGTTTTCAGCTCCCGCCCATTTGTCAGCTAGTGTTCCATCCTCCAAGAAAAGGTATGACCAGAAGGGTAGAGCAACAGGCTCTAAATCTCAGGAAAGTGTTTCAGGCACCAAGACTTACCCAACTTTCCCTAAGAGTGGTAAGAACCATCTGGGCAAGTGTCTTGCAGGAAAAGTGTGATGTTTTGGGTGCGGTCAGTTTCGTCACAGGTTGAGGGATTATCCTTCTAGACAGGGTCAAGGAGGCAGTAATGGTAGAGAATAATCTACAACTTTAGCAGCACCAACAAGTTTCCCAACTCAGTAGGGTAACTCATCTGGTATAGGTGGCGGTCATTACCATAACATGTTGTATGCTCTTCAGGCTCGACAGGATCAGGAAGGTTCTCTTTGTGTAGTCACTAGTACATTATGAGTCTTTGACCTTGATGTTTATGCATTATTAGATCCAGGGGCAACTCTTTCCTTTGTAGCTCCTTACATAACAGTCCATTTCAGTGTTAGTCCAGAAACTCTCTCAGAACCTTTATTAGTCTCTACTCTAGTCGGTGACCCAGTTATAGCTAGACGGATATACAGAAATTACCCTGTCATAGTCTCTTAGAAAGTCAACTCAGCAAATCTAGTAGATTTAGAAATGGTAGACTTCGATGTCATTCTGGGCATGGATTGGTTACACTCATGTTATGCCTTAGTCGATTGTAGAACTAGCATTGTTCGTTTTCAGTTTCTAGACGAACCAATCTTAGAATGGAAGGGTAGTAGCTTAGCGCCTATGGGTAGATTTATTTCTAACCTTAAGGCCAGAAAGATGATATCTAAGAGTTATCTCTATCATCTAGTTTGGGTTAAGGATTGTAGCCTTAAAACCCCAAATCTTGAGTCAGTTCCAGCAGTCTATGAATTTCCAGAAGTATTTCCATAACATCTTCTCGGAGTCCCTCCCGAAAGGGAAATTGACTTTCGAATTGATCTCCTTCCAGATACCCAGCCTATTTCTATTCCTCCTTACAAAATGGCTCCAGCATAGCTTAAGGAATTGAAAGAGCAGTTGAAAGACCTTGATTAGGGCTTCATTAGATCTAGTATTTTACCATGGGGTGCACCAGCGTTGTTCGTAAGGAAGAAAAATGGTTCTCTCAGAATTTGCATTGACTATAGACGGTTGAACAAGGTCACAATCAAAAATAAGTATTCCATCCCTAGGATTGATGACTTGTTTGACCAACTTCAGGGTACTAGTTACTTCTCAAAAATAGACTTCCGATCGGGTTATCATCAGCTTAGAGTTAGAGATAGTGACATTCCAAAAACAACCTTCTAAACTCGGTATGGTCATTACAAATTTTTAGTTATTTCATTTGGACTAACCAATGCTCTTGCAGCTTTTGTAGATTTGATCAACGAAGTGTTCAAATAGTACTTGGACTTGTTTGTTATCGTCTTCATTGATGATACCCTCATTTACTCTAGGAATGAGGAAGAACATGCGAGTCATTTGAGAATGGTTTTACAGACTCTTAAGGATCGATTGTTATTCGCTAAGTTAGCAAATGTGAGTTCTGGTTGCAATACGTTGCTATCCTTGGTGACATTGTATCCAGAGAAGGGATCCCAGTGGATTCACAGAAGATAGAAGCAGTGAAAAAATGACCCAGACCTACCTCTGCTGCTGATATCAAAAGTTTCTTAGGTCAAGCCGGTTATCATAAAAGGTTCGTGGAAGGATTGTCCTCCATGGCCTCACTATTTACTAGGTTGACTCAGAAGATGGTCATGTTTCAATGGTCAAATGATTGGGAGAAAAGCTTTGCAGAATTGAAAACTAGATTGACTACAACTCCTGTCTTGACTCTACAGAGGGTTCAGATAGTTATGTAATCTATTGTGATACATCCAGAGTTGGACTAGGTTGTGTATTGATGTAGCTAGGTAAGGTTATAGTTTATGCCTCTAGACAACTTAAGGTTCATGAGAAGAACTATCCAACTCATGACCTCGAGCTTGCAGCAATGGTGTTTTCACTAAAGATCTAGATACACTACGTATATGGTGTTCACGTAGATGTGTTCACTGGCCATAAGAGTCTTCAGTATGTGTTCACCCAGAAAGAGTTGAATCTTCTCTAGAGGACATGGCTTGAGTTCTTTAAGGATTAAGATACGAGTGTGCATTATCATCCCAGTAAGGCGAATGTAGTAGCAGATGCCCTTAGAAGATTATCTACGGGTAGTGTAGCCCATGTTGAGGAAGAAGTAAGGAGCTACTGAAGGATGTTCATAGGCTTGGTCTCTTAGGAGTTCGCCTTATGAGCATATCAGACAATGATGTAAAAGTTTAGAATGGGGCAGAATCTTCTTTGGTAGTGGAGGTTAAGAAAAAGCAAGACAGTGACCAATTTTCCTTGTACTTAAGAATGTTGTCCACAATCAGAGAGTGGAGGTTTTCTCCCAAATGGGAGATGGTTTACTCGCTACCAGGGTAGATTGTGTGTACCTGATGTGGATGAGTTGAGACACCATATTCTTGCATAAGCCAAGAACTCTAGGTATTCTATTCATGCAGGTGCCACTAAAATGTACCGCGATCTGTGGGAAGTCTAATAATGGAATGGCATGAAGAGGGATATAGCAAACTTTGTGAGTAAGTGCCCCAATTGCAACTACTTCAAGGTAGAACATCAGAAAGCAGGAGTTATGGCTCAAGAGATCGACATCCCTACTTGGAAATGGGAAGTGATCAATATGGATTTCATCACAGGGTAACTGCGTACTCGCAGACAACATGACTCCATTTGGGTGATAGTTGATAGGATGACTAAGTCTTCTTGCTTTTTGGCGGTCAAGACTATATATTCGCCAGAGGACTATAACAAGCTTTACATTAATGAAATTTTGAGGTTGCATTGATTTTCTTTGTCTATCATCTCATATAGAGGTCCTCAGTTTACCTCTCATTTCTGAAAGTCATTTCAGAAGGGTCTTGGTACTCAAGTTAACCTTAGTACAACATTTCATCCACAGAAGGATGGGCAAGTAGATAGTACCATTCAGACCTTAGAGGATATGTTGAGAGCTTGTGTGATCGATTTCAAAGGTAGTTGGGATGATCACCTTCCTCTTATTGAGTTTGCCTACAACAATAGCTACCATTCAAGCATACAGATGGCCCCTTATGAGGCTTTACATGGGCTTAGATGTAGATCTCATGTTGGTTGGTTTCAAGTAGGTGAAGCAACTTTGATAGGGCCTGATTCAGTCCTTTATGCTATGGAGAAAATTAAACTCATTGGAGATAAACTTAAGACAGCCCAAAGTCGTCAGAAATCTTACGCAGATATAAGGAAAAGGGAACTAGAGTTTCAAGTTGATGATTGTTTTTTTTGAAAGTCTCCCCTATGAAAGTGGTGATGAGATTTCGAAAGAAAGGGAAGCTCAGTCCTAGATGTGTAGGCCCTTACAAGATTTTTTAAAGCGTTGGCAAGGTGGCATATGAGTTAGAGTTACCATCAGACTTAGCAGCAGTACATCCGGTCTTCTACATCTCACTCTTGAAGAAGTGTGTGGGTGACCTAGCCTCTATAGTTTTATTAGAGAGTGTGACGGTGAAGGATAGTCTTTCTTATGAGGATGTACCAGTTGTGATTCTTTACCGTTAGGTTAGAAGTTGAGAAATAAAGGCGCTTCAGTCAAGGTTTTGTGGAGGAGTCAGTTCGTAGAGAGAGCTACTTGGTAAGCAGAAGCAGCCACGAAAGCCAAGTACCCTCACCTCTTCCCTTCCGATACGACTTCAGCTTGAGGTAATAGTTCCTCTTTAATTTTCCAGTCATTCATGCGTGAATTCAGTATTAGAATCATGTTTCCTCAGTTTGTACTTGCATTTTCATTGTATTTGCATGTTCTCGGAACTCAACTCATTCAGAAACTCAGTTCTTAGTGTTTAGTAGTAGGGTTTGCAACTCTCTCCCTCTATTCCCGCTAGTTTGGTCTTCATTCGAGGAAGAATGTTCCCAAAGGGGAGAACATGTAACACCCCGTATCCAAAATAGTCCAAAAACCAGCATTACAGAAAAATCAGCAGGTTCAACCAACGGTGGGATCGATGGACCGTAGCTTGACCCACGGTTCATCCAACACATCCATCGATGGGGTCAGAAACTCCCAAAAATCTCAACCAAGGAAAATTGGTTAAGTGTTGGTAGATGGACGGACCTATGTTCCATAGGTCAGACTACGGTCCGTAGTCTATGACTGTCGATTGAGACCCCATTCACCCACTCTCTGACAAGAGCCACGGATGACCAGCATGGTCTGTAGGTGGACCCACTGACCATAGGTCCGACCGTAGATGGGAATTAGCAGACAGTTAAGGGGGAAATGCAGTTGGGTCAACTTCAAATGGTCATAACTCTTAGCAAAAAAATAAATTAGGTGTCCAATGACCTACCCACATATAGATAACAGAATTAGCTTTCCATTGCTACCGAACTTGCTTAAATCCGACCTCAGAGTAAAACTTATGCCCGTTTTAGTAAAGGCCTGTTGAACAGGCCCAAACTACGGACCTTCGATGGAACGATAGACTGTCTGTCAAGATCGTTATTTTGTCCGAAAGAAACTTACCCAGGGGTCTTTTGGTCTTTTCCTACTTTTTTTAAACCTAAGATATGTCGTTTTGACCCTAAGTCATCAGATTTTAGTTAGTTTAAGCCTAGAAGCATAACTAAAACTTACCCTAAGTAAAATCATTAATCAAAACATACACAAGAAAGGAGAAAAAGGTCAAGAACCCTAGTTCAAAAATATAACAAGGCTCCAGCAGTTCTAGCCCTGAAATCTTAATGTTTCTCTTAGATTTCAGCACCAAGCATGTGGGATTTCACTAGTGGGTTCCTTTCACCCATTGGGTCCCTAGTTTTCAGTCAGATTCTTGATTCCCATATCATGATTAGACCTTGGAGTTCTAGAACTTCAACAGAACTTCATGAACTTTATAGTTATACATTCCAAATCAGATTATCATGTTATTATTTGGTTTATTGCATGCATTTCAGAACCTTTGCTATGTAGTTCTTTAGTTCTTGAATTACACATGCTAGATAGGATATTTTAGTTACTTCAGATATAGATGCCTCGGTTATAAATGCATAATTACCAGATCAATTGTTGTATTGTCAGTTTGCATGTTCAGTTATGAGCTATCTAGTATTTATAGAAACTTAGACATAATCAGTTAATTACAAAATTCATGGGAGTAGCATAATACCGAGTTGGACTAGGGTTCAGCATACCTAATTTGTCCTCAACTACTAGCAAAATAGGTTTTAAGTCCCCTTTGTGGGCAATCAGTTTTGTGATCATTCCAGCATGCCTATATACCTTTGGCAGGGTATATTGGGTCCTCTTGATGGGGCGTATACACCGTACTCCACATTTAGATAATGTGGTTTAATAATCAGTTATTAGTAGTTCCCACAATTCAGTCAGACTCTCTTGCATTGAACATTTATCAGTGTACTCATTATTTAGTTTCAAGATGTTATAAATTTGTCATTGCATTCAGTTATCTCAGCATTCATAATCTATATCATGTTCAGATTGTTATACTTGCTCTGTGCTTGTTCAGTTATCAACTTTATACTATCCTACATGCTTAGTACCTTTCAAGACTGACGCATACGTGCGCTACATCTTCTCATGATGTAGGTTCAGGTTCTCAGCATCAAGATCATGCATAGAACAATTTCCAATCTTCAGTTCAGCAGATTCGGTGGTTTGGACTCATTCTCCGAGGACAACAATCATGAGTTCCTTTTCAGTCTTTAGTCATTTAGTTTCAGTTTTGCTAGATTTATCTGGGGCTTGTCCCATTATTTCTAGTCCAGTTTAAAGGCTTATTTCAGACATAGTTAGTTTCAGCTTAGTAGTGAATTAATTTTTTCTTGTATTAAACTAATCAATCTTCATTTATCTTAGTTATAGAATATGGGTATTAACCATATTTTCAGTTTAAAATTATGATTTAGTTTATGCAAAAGTTTATTATCTTTAGAATGCTCATGATCATGCGAGCATGGTTAGCTTGGGATCACTTGTGGTCCTAGGTTTCGTGTCCGCGTCTCGGGGGTAGTTCGAGGCGTGACTACTGTAGTTGGATACTAATACTTAACTTGCTCTTATTTTTATTTAGTACAAGGCATCTTTAGGCGGCTATACAGACCTGATTTAGAAGAACAATGATCATTTGAATTCAAGGGTGAGCTAGTTCTTCTGTGTGCTTTGGACTTTCGTTAAGTTTCTATCCACATTTCAAGACCTACACTAGTTCTTAGATGCTTCTTATATTGGTTGGGTTGTACCCATTTTCCTTTTAGACTTATGGATCGTGTTAGAGTTTTGGTACAATGACTTTCAAATTCTTGCTTAATTCTTCCGCATTTGTTTTACTAGATAACTTTTGTTAGAGTTTATGGGAACTCTATTTATTTCATTAGTATTAAACCTGTTTCGTAACTTAAATACCTTAGATTTTTGTTTAGTTTCTTGGTTTGGGTTTTTAATTGTGGTTCTCCCACTGAACGTTAGTGTGGGTGACAATCACGATGGTCAGGATCGTGACATTAACTCAACCTATTAAGGATATGATAAAAATAAACTTATAACTATTTTTGGAGATTCTCTAATAAAAAACAATCAGTGTGATCTATGTGATAATACAACATATCGCACAAGCTGCCAAAAATATCCGATATCATGTTGCAGTATAAAACCTCTCAACTATGTGGATCCAGTAAGCAATAAGGATTCATCTAAAAAGTATGATCATGTACCGATAATGGGAAGACCTGGTTTGTAAGAATTTTCAGTTCTTTAAACTCATTCCCATATTAAACAAAGTTTCTCTTTGCTCAATGTATATATACTTTCTCTGGGTTGAAATAATTACTCGAAATGACATTTTTAAGAGGTAACAACTATGTAGTCAATCTTTCTAAAAACTTTATCACTTTTCTCAAAATAATTTTCTTTTTCTTCATGTAAAAATAAAACATTTAGGAAATATATAGTTCCCTTATACTATTGTTCAAATATTGGTTTACTTTCTCAAAACTAAGCTTAAAATAAAAATGTTGACTTTAAAAGATTCTCAAAATTTATAACTCGAAATAGAGTTCATGATGAAAAAGCTAGAGATGAATAAATCAACTCAAGGATCTCAATAACAAATATCAAAAAACTCAATACTCAGAACTGAAGAACTAAAAACTCAACATCAACTCATCTTAAAAATACTCGAATCTAAGGATATTACCCCTTTATTACTCTTTTAATTATTTGAAAGTACACTAAGGGTGTCTGTACGAACTAGTCCAATACTATGTAGCCTTACATACCTAGAAGAACAAAATTATTGGCGAAATTGCCGAAGTATGGACAACGCTTGAAAAAACTAGATTATTCTCCTTATAGAACCTTGATCTAAAGACTTTAAGTGGTAATGAACGTACAAAATTGATGAACACCTTCTAAGACCTTAACTAGGTGCAAAAGATCGTGATTTAGACTTAGAAATGAGTTAAAACAATGCATGGAAATACAAAAATAACCCCAACTTAAACATTGATGAAGCATCTTAAAAAGAAGGTTTCACGGACCATTTAGGGCTCCATGGTTTGCGAAACACTTCATTTTTGTCAAGCCGTTTGTGAAACTTCAACTACCTAACAAGGCTTCACTAAAATGGATATAACTTTTTACTACGAACTAAAAATGGAGAGAAACTTTGTTGTATGGAATGAGTACTCATAGACCTTTATTTGATTGTCATGAGTGATCTAATTCATTATATGCAAAGAGATATGGTAATGTGAAGTTGACTCAAGTAAAATTTCAAAGTGACACTCAAGCGATGAGAAAGTGTCCAACTCAACTTTGTGTTATAGGATTTTAGTGACTTTAAATCATATAAAAAATAATTCTCACATTTAACCGAAAAGGTCCTAAAATACCTTCGAAGTATTGAAAAATAGTACACAACTACCACTCATCCACATATTGGCTCAAAAATACCCTCCTCATTCACCTTTGGGTCCAATTTTAGTCACATCATTAATGGAGCACCATTTAAGAAAATTAAATATTCTTTTTAATTATGTGGCGTTCAACCATTGGTTGTAATTCAATTCTTTAATATAAATTTAAACCCACTTATTCTTAACTAAACACGCCCAATACTTATTAAACTTGCCCTCGCCAATACAAAAAAAACAACTAACAAAAAAGAACCCTAAAACATTCGTTCCCAAATTTAATTTTCTTTGAACATAGGTTTCTAAGGAGCAAGGAGTTGAAGATTTCGTGAGTCCTCATAGCTTCAATGAAAATTCCACTATTTCCCTTAATGTCTTTTATTTTAAGTTCAGAGATTTTGTATGGTCTATATCCCATAGTGTTATTCAAAGTGTTGGAGTTTTTTTGATACATAGTGTCACAGATTCTAGGTTATTTTTATAAAAGATTTTAATTGTTAATGAAAAATTTTAAATTTTGTAGTATTTCCTATGTTCTTATGTTATGATATGCTAAGAGGCATGTATAAAGCTTTTCAGAGTTTTGTACGACATGTTACGTCTAGGGGTACTCTCGTGTCATAAAAAACTTAGTATTAGAGCACAAGATTTTTTGAGATGGTTTTTGGGTTTATCAATCCATATCTAGTAGAGTGTTGTTCATAGTGTGAAGCGCATCACATTTATGAATAGGAAACTATTTGATGTTAGGAAAATCATAACTCTTTATCCTACAAGTCCTTCCATATAGATTAAGTTGATAACATCTTTCTCCTATTCCTTATCTATTGATCTTTAGGATATGACCACCTAAAGGTCTCATGATATAAGGATTGAGGGAGAAAATGTTAGTAGTGATTCCAGTTATGTCTATGTGTCTAAGATGAGGCTTGATATAATAGATTTAAATTGAGGTCCTTTTGTATGAATAGGATTCATTATTGTTATGTATGTTTGTTGGTAGAACCTGACTTAGTCATGATATGTTTTAGGGTGTGTCAGATGTTTTGATGAATAATGGTGTTTAAGTGATGCCTAGAGATGTTGAATGAGTAGACTTTTTAAAAGGAGGGTAGGAGTGTAATTCTCCATGTTTTAGAATAACTTTGTGTGTGGAATGTAAAAGTTGTGTGATAACTTGACCCAACCTTAGAGATGAAAGAAATGGTGTTTTGAGTAGTCCATACAAGCTTACTCCCAAAGGGGAGATAGTGTGCTTTGACAGAAAGGTTGTTAAGTGTTTTGATGTTCATGGTTTAGATTGTCTTGAAATTCTCACCTTGAGAAGTGTAGTGATTTTGAGAAGTTCATTCCATGTTTGGATGACTTATATGAAGTCTTGAGTAGTATTGGTAAGGTTGATTATGAGCTAGAGTTCCTAAATGAGAAACTCCCTAATTTAGAAGTTTTGGTAGAAGTCTTATAGTGACAAGTTAAGAAATGGGAGATTGAGGAAGTAGTTTTTATGGAGGTGTGAGGAGTGGTCTTTGTGCGAATGATGTAGGTGAGTGCGCTATTTTGGAGGTCTAGGGGACAATGAGATGTCTTGATATCGTTATCTTTCCTTTTATTAAATTAAGATTCCCTTGACTTGTGTCATAAGTGTTAGATGTTGTCTGTGTTCCATAATATCGTTGTTTTGGAAGTATTGTTTTCCATGGTTTCCTTGAATGATGCTTGTTCTTGATGAAATTCATGTTTGAATGAGAAAATGAGTTTTCTTGATCTATGTTACTCACGTTGTTGTGCATTTGGTTTGAGTTGACTATTTGACTTCATGAGATGTGTTAATGAATATTCTTTAGTATAAATTTTAGAGAAATTGCATATTGGCTCAATGATGTTGTGTTGAACATTATTTTACTTGGAGAAATTAGTTCCTCCTACGCAAATGAAAAATATTGTGTTTCATGCATATTGTGTTGTTAGAGGCAGTTTCTACTCCTTTATATTGAATTGATTATGCTTTGAGATGAGATTGATGTTTTCTCCTTTAAATGATGCATTTCTTTGATGTTTCATGCATTATGGCTTTCTAGTGTATCAATTGAGGACGAATGTCCCAAGGAGGAGATATTGTTACAGCCCCTAAAACTGGTAGGTGAAACTAGAGCCTTACGAGTGTGTTTTTTGAGTTTGATGTGAGGGTTAAGGTTGTAAATTATCTTCCTGTACCAAGGACGAGGTGTTTTGAGGTTAAACATCAAGGTACGAATCCCTATTTACCAACCAAGGGGTCCTTGAGGAGGAACCTAAGGCCTAACCTCAAAACTGCCAAGCTACCAAAATTTTTGTACCTACTGGGTGTTGGTCCATCCATGCCCCGTAGGTCATGGGGTGCAGGTCAAGGCTCCATTTTAGAGGCTGGAGGTAGGACCTATGAGTGTAAAGCATGCCTCATAGCCCCACCCACAGTCCATGGGTCGTGGGTGCAACACTGCCACATTCACGACCAAGGTTGGTTGAAGTTAGGTTATTTCTAATTTAATTATTCTAGTGTAGGGTCGTTTTAATTCATTTTAATAGACCTATGTAAGTATTTTTAAACCACTAAACAGACAATTTACTTCAGAATTCCCAAAAAGCCAAATCATAAGTAACTTTACCCCCATATATTTCTTTCACTAAGAACCTCCTTTGGCGAAGATGAAGTCATGGTCAAGGGCAAAAGAACTCACCTTTTCCGCTAAAATTTGTGAAGATTCTTCAACTAAGGTATAGTAGAATAACGATCCTCAGAATGAACTAATGTATCTAGTGCCTCAAATGCAATTAAAAAGGTTCATAAGATGTTAATAAAGTGTTTTCTAGCATGCATAGTTGATTTGAAGTACTTTGGAGGTCAAACGTCCAATAACGCCCAATACGTTCGAAGGTTAGTCCTTAGACGTACTAGTGTGTCCTTGTACCTTTTCCATGTTATTATGTGTTTTTTGGAGTCTAAAACAGTATATCTAACCCTGATATCTTAATAGACATGTTAAGGGTCAAAAAGTCTGGATACGACTCCCCAAGACCACCCTAAGGGTCCTAGAGGAAGACCCAATGTTGGACAAGGAAACTGTCAAATGGAAGCGTGCAGAACCAAGAAGTGAAGCCCACCTCGCATCGCGCGCCCGGAACTTGGTCTGCCTGTGCGTCACGCGAGCTACACATGCTCACTGCCTAAAAATTATGGGAGGCAAGATAAAAGTCTGCCTCTATGACGCGCAGCCACTTCCCAGATTTGGTTGCGTCCTTTTAAAGTCAAGTTTGACATGTCTAAAAGTCCAAATTAATATGGGGGTATTTTGGTAACTTTGGGAGGTGGTTATAAACTGTTTTTAGGTCCTATTTAACCCCTTTCCCAAGTAAAACCGCCACACCCTTTAAGAAATCAAAATCCCCAAAACTTTCTTCTCTTCCAAATTCTCTCGAACCACCATTGGAAATTAAGCTCAAAAACAAGCTATGGATTTGGATTCTTGGAGCTTTCTTCTCAAATTTTCGTGGGCTTTCTTATGTAGAAGGTATGGTAATCCTTCATACCTATATAACCATTCATCTATGGAGTCCTTTCAAAGATTTTTCAAAGATGATTTTAATTCAAAAATCCTATCTTTCAATCTATCCATGGGTTCATTGTGAAAGTGATTTCAAAAGCATTCTAATGTTGAATATATGATTAATATATGGTCTTAACATGATTTTCAATCCAATTCCTTGAAGAAACCATGATCTCCTTATCGTCTCAAATTATAATATGTTATGATTCTTGTGATCTTTACTAGATAATGATTTAATTGTTATTAGATTATAGAATATTTATTAATCATAGTCTTATCTATATCAATTTATTATGAATTATGGAGAATTTATCAAGATGATCATTAGCTTGGAGATTTGGTAAGGTGACCTATTTCTTCTTATTAGATTAGAATGTATATTGAATTGTGATGATTGTTATGGTCCACTTATGGTGGCGGTGTTTACATTCTTGTACATATTTATCTTACATGATCATGGACTTGAAGGCATAAGATGCTAGATTAATTAATATGATGATCTCATGTTTAGGAAGTTGAAGGATGTAGCCTTGATTCTAGTATCATATTCTAAGTGAATTGATGTTATGTGAAGTTACATGTATAGTGTTCCACACTAGTTGTATGATTTAGGTGTGTGGATTATATTGTATATACCCGGATGATCATGTTAGGGCTAGGTGTGGTGTATATGGCTAATGCTGATTAATACTCTTATGGCATGACCCCTACCTATATGAACCCTATATGAATGTGTGATCAAAGTATGTTAAGAGTCTTCTATTCTAATGTTGAATATGTTATTGTCTCCTATGATGTAATGTGAGTTTGTGTAGTCTATAGTCCTTAATACTCTATATGTGTGTATGACTTGAGACTTGAGGAATGTTGTACATGTGTTGTGATATTTAGAGGGTGGTCTCCTCAAGGTTATACTCTACCCATTATGTGATCATGTTGAATAATGTACACACACACACTTCATGCATGACTATGAATAGGATAGATTCATGATGATTAAGGAAATGATAGTTCTCCTGTGAATCGTACCTATTTCTATGCATGTGAATTATATGATTCATAAAGGGGAAGAGGCATAGATTCCCCCTGGAACTTGTCTCGAAAAGTCAGTTACAAGCTTTAAATATCGTGATGACCTGTTACACACATGCACTTGTTTAAAGTGGTATTAATGACCCCTTCTGAAGGCAATCTCAGTTTTTGTGTGAGAAAATGTTATAAACGCGTTTTGATGACGCAAATAATATTATTTTATATTTTTAAAACCTTTTTCCCTTAATATTTTCTCACACTTCCCCAAAATAGTTATTTTTACTCTTTGTGTTCTTCCTCCCCTCTCCATTTCTTTACCTTTTTAAATTCATTTCTTTTTCCTTATTCATAAACAGAAGTAAAACAGAGAAAACAAGACGTACATAGTAAGATGATTATCAAGTGAGAGATGTTGGAAGTGGTGATAGGCGGGGGCAACACCATTGCCGCCAGTGAAACAAAAAGACTCACAGATCTGTAAAATTACTTTTAAATATGCACTTATATATAAAATTATTTATACTTATGGATTGAAATTAATTATTTCATTTATATTCTTTGCGCGCAGTGAATAATTAAATATGCTATTGATGACGGCTTGAGACAAAATGAAATGTGATTGGTACTCTAATAAGAATAGTGAAGTCAAACATAGAGTAATAATTTTCTTCAATGGATTTTGAAAATTTTGGGCAATATAATCATGAATTTTATGCATAAATATTCGTATGGTATTTTCAATAGGAGTCATTATCTTTTTAATGTATTTATTCCAATAATCTTCTTTGGTGGATCCTCCAATGGGTTTGAGCAGGAAGATTATGAAGTTAATTAAATTGAAACATTATCAAATTTTAAATGAAAATACTCTTCTTTTCCACTCATTTCTTTGTTTAAGAGTTTTTCTATAAGAGTTCGAATATATGTCAATAGGTATGAGGTTAAGGAACAATAACTAATGGTGACAAAGTTGTAAAGAACTGTTGAAGAAGAAGATGTCAAAATAAAAAAAATGTGAACACTTTAAAAAAAATTGAAGGTACAAATTAAAAAACAAAAACAATTATATTATTGACATAATTAATGGATTAGAATTTATAATACTTAATTATTATAATGACTATTAAGATAGTGCCACATGTTTAAATTTATTATTTTAACATTTTTTTCTTCTTCTCACGCACCTAAAAGAAGGTGAAAACATTTTCTCTGCCATGTCATTTTCAAAGGGGGCATTGATACAACTTTAAACAAATTCAGGTGTTTAATAGATCGTACGAATAGTTAAAATGTGTAACTGACTTTTCGACACAAGTTCAAAGGGGAATCTATGTCTTTTCCCTTGATGAAGTTATGAACTTGTGTGATTAGAGGTGTTATGTGAAGGTAGATCTCACATTATATGCACACACACATGATGTATGATCGTATGAATATGTGAAAGGACATTCTCAGATGATGTATGGTCTATGATGAAAGGACATCCTCATCTTAGAATCCCTTGAGCTATATGATGTATGAAGAAGCAAGCTCCTAAAGCCTTCTTTATGAATTAATGAATTAAAGGCTTAAATATATTCAAAAAGGAGTTAGAGACTAGCACCGAGTGAACATGACAAACGGGGGTGGGGGCTTCACGCTTTGTAAGTCGTCTTCCCACAAGAGAAAATTCACATTTATCAAGTCCGAGTTCCCAACCTAGATGTTGTCTCATGAGATGGAAAACTCCACGTTAGTAAGTCAAGGTTTCTAGTAGCAATCTCCATGTTTCATAACTATGTTCCCCCATAGGTTATTGCTTCTGGATACCATTTATATAACTATGTATCATTTATTAAACCTTAGTCAAGTGTTAACCTTCTCTTTTCGGTGTGGGAGGAGAACACTAGATTCCTTGTAGCTCACATGGTCAATGTCGGTTATGGATAAGTCTCCCAAAGTAACAAATGAACTAAGAGAAGATTATGGACTCTAATCACAACTCCTTGAAAGGATTACTTATTATATGTAGGATTATGGCCCCTACCCATGCATTGCACAAGTGAACTTCAAGAAAGGATAAAATTAGTACATGAATGCAAGTAAGACTTATGAGATGTTATGTATGAATTGTATAAATGCATTGTTAAGTAACTTTGCTATGATTAAGACATGAATTATGTGTATATGTATGAATCACACTTATGGCTTCTAAATGGGTTTACTTAGTATATGTGGGGGTATGGGAATCCATGTGTACATTGCACAAGTAAACTTGTGAAGGGGTTATGAGGGTGGTTTACTTATGGGATGAACTAAGTGAGTTATGACTAAGGTTGTAGTAAAGGAAAGAGTCTTTATATGATGCTATATAATGTGTGACCTTATGTCTAGTTATAAATAAAAGTGTTATGACCTATTAATAAGTTATGCCTAGTCTAGGGTGACTTCTTTGGTACACTTGGTGGAAGTAGTATTACGGGATGTTACCTACCAATGGCACTAGCATGACTTAGGTTTTGTCTTAGGTGATGGTCCTTATGTGAAACTTATGTTTATGAGGTGTTTATGATTTGTGAATGTATATGGTTGTGCTTATGAAGCATATCTATGATAGACTATTGTAAAGTGACCTCATGGTTATGCATTGTACTAAGTACACTTGAGGGTTGCTTAAGGAAATAAGTAAGATAAAAGAAAGGTAATCTATTGTATCTATTGAATATGACTTAAAGTATGGTAAATGGCTTTATGTGGTATTATGAGTAGTTTCCATATCTATATGATGTATGTGAACTATATTGTGCATAAATGTGCCTGCGTTCATGAAGTTTACCAAAAAGACATGTTGCTCAATTTCAAACGAAATGTCCTCTATAAATGCATGTTTTTGAATGGTTGCAATACTTAGTGCATTTTTATATTTATACCATTCTTCTTCATATTTTTCACAAAGTGTAGGTGTTGATGGCTAGAGGATTTCTCCTAAGTGGAGATCTTGGATAGATCTCCCAAGTTCAAGCATAGTAGCCCTCATGATTCAAGGGTTGCCTATGTCAAGATATTCTTTAATGTAATGTAATAGATTAAACTTATATTTTATGTTGTTAAGGGTCGTGTACCTATTCTATTCTATTGAGTTGTGTCTTAAAATTTCCAAGACACTTAGTGTCTATTTATGTACTTATGATTTCATATATATGTGAAGTGATATTCTAGCATATGATGTTCTATGAAATGTTTTAAATTTTCCGCTATTTTTATATTTATGCAATGAATGAATGCTAAGAGGCTTGTCTTAGACCTCTGAGAGGTCGACGACGCCGTGTGGAGACTTGAGGATGCCATATCTTCTAGGGTATACTCTAGGGTCGTTACAAACTTTGTGTAAGAGCAGCGGGCTATAGAAAATGGTTTTAGGGTCCAAAGTCTCATATTGCCACGTGTAGTAAAGTCTCATTCATCGGTAGTGAGTCCAGACACATCTGTGAGTGAGAGGTTACATGAGGATAGAGTTTCACTTTCTTCACTACTATTATGTCATGCCATAGAACTTAGCTCTATATGATCTCTCTATTATGTTTTCTTGTCCGATTGTCTTTTAGATGTGATTGCTTGAAAAGGATGATGTCTCAAACTTTGAGTGAGAAAAGGTGAGTGTTGAGGCTTACTTTGGTTTTGTGTATTGATGAGTATATGTGAAGGTGAAAACTAGTATGTAAAGGTGATGCCAATTATGGCCATATGCTATTTATGAGAATTGAGATGATAAGTTGAAAAGCTATGATATGATATGGTTCTAGCTTGTTAAGAGATGTTATAGTAAAATGGAGTTCCATTTGGAATGATGGGTTGTATATGGTTATGTATAAGGATAGTGTATTGTTAATGGTATAGGCTTGAATTGTTTTGGAGAAAAGTGGTAACTAGTAAAGGACTCATGTTGCCTTGTTATTTGAGAAATGCCCCATAGTTACCCTTGTGTTGATTGATGTATATGATGTAGACTTTATCCTAAGGAGGGAAGGTGGGTATTGAACCTTGCAAGGTTGTTGTGAAGTATGCTAGATAATGAGAACCCCTATGACTAGTTTATTAGTTCCTTTATGAACCTATTCTAAGAGTGGGGGAAATGGAGAAAGGGTTTTATCCTATAAGTTGGGATTATGTATTTGCCTTAGAGTGATTTAGTGGGTAGTGTGTACCCAAATTGATGTTGACCTATTTTAAAGTGGTTAGTCGTCTTTTGATTTTGATCTTAAATATGGTCATTAGAGGAATTGCTTTTGTTGTATGTAGGCATAGTTTATTGGAAGTTTCCACCAAAGGTGATGACCCTTGTACGCTTGAATCCGAAACTACTACCCTTGTTATGACTTGGTGGTGGAAGGTGGATTTAAAGAGGAATTATGTTGAGCTATTCACTTTGTTGGATCGGATATCACAGGGTAACCCCAAATGGAAAGGAGCAGGGGTGAAACCAGTGATTCAAAGATCTGCAAGAGATAGTTCAGTGACTGTTTTTGATGCACAGATGCTGCTATGAAAAATATGATTACCACCCATTTCAGTAATCTAGCATTGGGACAACAGCCCCTACAGGTAAACGTAGTTGAACAACCACCATCTTGGTGTGAGATCTGCGGAGTTGATGACCATAGCATAGAGGTATGTTGTGCAAACCCGTACAAAGTTAATTTTGTAGGTAATGCCCAATGAATATGAGTTCCTCAGAATATGGAAATTTTTACAACTTGTGTTGGCATAACCACCCGTACTTTTACTTGGGTTGAAATCAAAATCAGGTCAAGGCCAAAATTAGTATAGACCCCAACAAAATGCATAGGGGTACCAAGCACAGGCCCAACGGGAGACGACGAACAAGTAATCTAGTACCATGAGCTAGGAAGACATGCTTAAAAATATCTTGGACGATGAAGCCTAGTTAGTTGTTGATGTAAAATATAACCATTTGTCTACACAAAATCTTGAAGAGCACTTTTAGGAGTTTGCTAGTGCTCTAAACTCATGACCGCAAGGAAGTTTGCCGGGAAATACTGATCCCAATCCTAAGAAGGCAAACACAGTAGGTACACGTCTTTGTTTACATTTGGAGGACTTAGTTCCTAAGAAAAGTAACATTTATGTGGTGAGTAAAGAGAGTAAACCCAAGGAGAGAAAAGTTGTAGCACAAGAAGAAAGAGTGCAACAACTTGTGAAATCATCTCCTCCATTCGTCATAAATTCAAGAAAGAGAAGGAGGATGAATTTTTTGGTAAGTTTCTCTCTCTTTTGAAACAAGTTCACATTAAGTTGCCATTGGTAGATGTTTCGCAAGGTATACCCAGGTATGCAAATATGTGAAGGAGATTCTGGCAAATAAAAGGATGCTGACAAAACAGTATGCACTTACTGAAGAGTGTATCTCCATAATCCAAAATAAGTTGCCCACTAAACTGAAAGATCCGGTTAGCTTTACGGTTAAGATCATTATAAGGAAGAGCATTCATGTGAAAGCATTATGTAATCTAGGAGGATGCATCAACTTGATGTCAACTTCTTTGTATAAAAGTTGGGACTTGGTAGTCCTAAACCTACTACCATAATCTCATAGTTGGTTGATAGATCTGTTGCTAGGCATGAGGGGGTTGTACAAGATTTGTTAGTACAAGTTGGACAGTCGATTTTCTGAGTACATTTTGTTGTGCTAAATTTTGAGCCAGATCATGAGTCTTGATCATCTCAGAAAGACATTCTTGGCTACTGTGAGGACGATGATAGATGTAACAGCTGGGCAACGTACTATGTAGGCTTATGATAAGGTGGAGGGGTTTACAATATATATAAAGCTTTGAAACAGTCAGTTTCATAATTGTGATAAATCTTGAGGCAGAAGCTTGATACATTGAATCAAAGGAACCTTTAAAGCAAGTGTTGGTAGGGCATGATATTTATGGGGATGCTGAGGCACAACAAATTGTGCTATTTATTGATGTGGAACTTGTGGGTACATCTGAAGATCGATGGAAGCCTTTGAATAGGGTGTTGGGTCCTCCACCCAAGCCCTCCATTGAAGAAGCATCTCAGCTGGAATTAAAAGCATTACCAATCCACCACAGGTATGTATTTTTTGGTGGATATAAATGTTACAACCGGTTAGGAACCCCGAGACGTAACCGGCGTCTTCATCCTCGGAGAAGACTTGGACTAGCCCTTAGAATTCGTCATAACATATCATAGGTCGAAAAATGTGGAAAATTAAGAACTTCTACATATTGAAATATACTTAGACTTCTCACATATCATATATGGAGTTTACATACACTCCTCGCTTAAGAAGCTTACATAGACTTCTTGTTTAGGCAATATAACAAATTCACAAGATATAGTCTAATACTTCGTCTCACATTAAATCATCTAATAGAGAATCAGAATATCAGGTATAACCCTTACTTCAATACAATATGCCACATATTGGCAAACAACAATAGTCTTAAAATGACAAATAAAGAAAATAAGTGTCTTTGGACATAAGCAACATCATAGCTAGAATAAAATAATGGAAACATCCCTAAACTTGAGGACCTACTAATAACTTGGGAAATATGTCCAAGTTTTCCTTCAAAGTGGCCTCCTACATGGCCCGAACCTACATCGTTTGGGGAAAAGAGAAAGAATATGGGTTAGTACATACCACATGTACTATGTATGAAAACATGTGCAAGTAAAACCATTGAATCATGCTTAAAAGGACATTTTGTTCATAATCATGATAAGTCACTTTCAAAGCTTTTTATGCACATACATGAGCATATACAAGTCAATGATCATAATATCTAAGAAAAGTTCATATCCAACACAAGACCAACATCCCCATAAATATCATATCAACTTGAATAGAATCATCATAAGGTCATATCAACAATCCATGTAATAGATTTCATAACATCAAAGCATATAAGACCCTTAGTCACAATCCCCTCCCAAGCTTACAAGTGCAATGCTCATGTGAAGCCCCATAACCTCACATAATTAAGAACCAAGGCAATAGACCATAAGAAATGTCTACATATGTCTCCATATCATGCATATTCATCATCATGTATCAACTTAGACCAATATCATGTTCATCATGAAACCAACATCATATAGGATCATCAAAATGTAAAGTCAACATAAGCATGTTATTAAAATCATAAGTACATGAGAACAACCTCCTACGACTCCACTCAAGGTCCACTTGTTCCATGTATAGCTAAAGTCTCATACTCTTACCTACACAAAGTAGAACCCCTTAATTCACCCTAGTTAGTATTCACTTTATTACTTACATTCATTCATTTTACTTTCAAGAAAAATTGACTTAACCGATAATAGAGCATATGAGCTAACCATGGAATTCGGTGTCATGAAACCATACACCGACAAAAGTGCTCTACTTGCCAAGGTAGAACCAAAACCTAAACATAGAATTCTAGGTGGATCCACTAGTTTTTATTCCTATGGGGGCAACATAGTTAAAGAACTAGGATATATATGTTGAACCCTCTTCCCACATCGGGAAGGTACACCTCTCATATCTAGTTCGTTCGGTGCTAAGCTAATGTCCCTTTTTGAAATATTCTTAATCATCATGTCTTAATATAGGCCATAGAAGTCTAACCCCTTGTATAATAATGTCATTCGTTCATTGGGTAATGCATGAGAATTTCCTTTCATTACAACCCTTCATTTAATGAGATCAGCACATCATAGTCATATAATAATAAGGCACACAAGTAATTCATATTCAACCTTGTATAATCATACCCTTAACATGATCTCAAAGTTCAACATATTAATAACATGTCATCACATTAATCATATCATAATATTCTTAATCTATTCACATATTTTAATTCAATTGAACATCGTCATAAAATATAAAGCATCATCATTAAAGTAAATAACTCATAATTATTAATTCTTACCAAATAGCCTCCATAACCCTCCTTCAAGCTCGTACCATCAAATCAACAATATTCATCTATAAATTCACTTATTATCACCATATAATAGTAATCCATATAAGAACTAAGTCAATTTCAACATCACTAATCAAATCAACCTCAATTCATAACCTAGGGTTAGAGAAAAGGGTCAAATCATGAATTCATCCATTGAACTAGGTCAAAGACAATGAAATACAACAATAAACTATTATAGAATCATAATATCTGAACATTAACCAAAGGAATTAACATCAACTCAATTTGAATGATGATTCACAAAATTGGAAGAAAACCCATCTTTTAGACATCATTGCAAATCAATTTTGAAGACCCTCTTGGGGAAGGAGATCCGAAGAGTGATTAGCTTCCATACCTTAGGATTCCTTGAAGTTTTATGGTGAAATGATTTAGTATTAAATATCTAGTGAAACTTAAATCTTGGTGTTCAATGGGGGTCTTCGATAGAGAGACAAACTAGAGAGAAGTTGTAGAGAATTGGGTTTGGGAATAATAAGGTGTTAAGTTAGTTTATGACTTAAGGTAGTTTATATTGTCCTTTAATTAACTTAATTAACCACCCCTTAACCCTTAATAAACCCTTAACTAATTAACCAACAAAACTACTAATTTTAAAACTTACAAATGAACTGGAGTGCCAAACCATGAAAGCCCGTGCACGAGTCGTCGATAAGACTATGGAACGTACTCTCAATCCGTAGTTTAGGTCAAAGACTGGTTTTTGAAGGCTATTGGTGTTTAGGCTAAGTGTCAACCATCGATCCATAATGACGGAGTGCCGATCCATCGACGGCTCGTCGTTTGGTCTCGTGGTTACACACTGCCACAAGACTGTTTTTGGACTCAAAATGTAAGGTCCTTGAGATGGTCGTTCGGGAGTCAAACACGGATGTTTCTATTGTAAACACACTATAATATATGTTTAACACCTTTTTACCAAATTTGATTAAATTCCAACTCTTAAAACCCCTTGAAACATACCAAGGCACACTAATTGACATTTTAAAATTCTCCAGACATCATGGTCGTTTCTTTACATTTTGACTCTAACACTTCCTAATTAGATTCAATAAATTATTTTAGGCCTATAAACAGTGCTTCAAGTCTTAATTCATCATGTGAGGCTCTAGTCTAAGTCATGTACTTTAGGAGTGTTACACTATCCCCCCCTTGGAAAAATTCGTCAAAGAATGACACCTAAACCTTTTTATATGGAGAATATGAGACTCAAAACTAGCAGCCAACATACAACAATATCAAAATCATAAAATAATTATGAATCACACCCCATAAGAGTACTTCACAACTCCATTCAACACATGAACATGGCCTTACACATAGTAACTGAATATACAACTTTCCATATATAAGAGCTCAACAATTCAGCATCACATAATCAGGAACTACCTTCTCAATATCAACATGAGCTCAATATGAAGTCAAGAATCACTTATGCCAACCTTCTTTCAAAACACATTAACATGCTCATTACATTTCATAAAAGCAATTATAGACATAACCAATTAAGTTCAATTTAAGCAAAAGAATATTTTTTTCCATGAAAACTCATTTTAGCATGAACATTTACCATAAATACGTACATATAAGCAAAGAAAGCCAAATTCAACAATAATCATATTTTATTTTAAGAAGATTACTAACCTCAACTTTGGCTAGAATTGTTAGGAAAAAGATTAGGATAACAGGACTTCATGTCTGCCTCGGCCTCCCATGTTGCTCCCTCAACTAGGTGGTTTATCCATAAGACTTTTAAAGAGGCCACCTCTTTTTTCTTAAACTTCTTTACTTGGCAATCTAGAATTTCAACCGCAACCTCTTCATGAGAAAGGTTCTTGTTCACACCTAAATCCTCAACCGGGAGGATTATACGGGTTCGCCAATACACTTCTTAAGCATGGAGACATGGAATACGTTATGAAACAGGGTTAACTCACTTAGTAACTTCAACTCATAAGCAACCATCTCGTCCCGTTTCACTACCTCATAAGGACCCACATACCACGGACTAAGCTTCCCTTCTTACCAAATCTCATCACCCCTTTCATCTGTGAAATCTTCAAGTATACCATATCACCTACTTCAAATTCAAAATCTCTTCTTCTATTATCGGCATAGGATTTTTATCGACTATAGGCTGTTTTCAACCTATACCTTATATTATCTCGGGACAAAGGAGTGAAGACTCTCCCATATCAAGCCACCCAACTGGTGACCTACATCTCCTACCATAAATTGTTTCAAATGTTGGTATAAAAATATTGGAGAGGTAGCTATTATTATAGGAGAACTGACTCAACGGTAGGTGATTGTCTCAATTACCCTTAAAGTCGACAACACAAGATCTTAACATATCTTGTAGGGTTTGAATGGTACCCTCCGCTTGACCAACCGTTTTAGGATAAAAAGTGGTGCTAAGCTTCACTTGAGTACCTATCCCTTTAAGAAAAGAGCTCCAAAAATGAGAAGTGAATAGGGCACCACTATTCGAAATGATGGACAAAGGGATCACATGCAAACTCACAATATCATTAATGTATATTCTTGCATAATCCTCCGTCGAGTAAGTAGACTTCACAGGGATAAATTGGGTAAATTTCGTCAATATATCCACAATCACCCATATTGAATCATTTCGCTTGGGGTTCGAGGCAACCGAACATTGAAGTCCATATTCATATCTTTCCACTTCTAAGTAGGAACATCCATTATTGAGTTACACCACCCGGTCTTTGATATTCGGCTATAACTTGTTGACAATTCGGACATTTAGCCACAAATTCTTATATGTACCTTTTCAAACCATCCCACCACTAAACCTCTTGAAGATCACGATACATTTAGGTGGCACCCGGATGAATGGATTATCTTGAATCTTGAGCTTCATCCAAAATTTATCCCCTTAAACAATTCACATACGGTACACATAATCTACCTGGTACCTAAGTACCCCAGCCCCCCTTGGGAGAATGCCTCATTGAACTTACTAAAACCAATTTCTTCAACTCCATCAATAAAGGATCAAGGTGTTGCGTAGACTTCACCTGTACCAGTAAAGATGATTTGGAGTTATGATGAACCATATAACTTTCTTTTGGAGAATCTTCCAAACGAACACCCAACCAATTCAATCTATGCATCTCATTCACTAACTATTTCTTATCATAGGGAACATGGTCTACAGTATCCATTGACATTTGACTTAGAGCATCTGCAACAACATTGGCCTTGTCGAGGTGGTAGAGGACACTCATGTCATAATCCTTAAAAATTTCCTACCACCTTTTTTGTCAGAGTTCAACTCCTTTTGAGAGAACACATATTAAAGGCTCTTGTGGTCCGTAAACACATCCACATAGACACCATACAAATAATGCCTCTATATTTTCAAAGCAAACACTACGTCCGCTATTTCAAAATCATGAGTTGGATAGTTCTTCTCATGCACCTTGTGTTGTCTAGAGGCATACTCTATCACCTTACCATATTGCATGAGGACACAACCCAAACCTACTCGACAAGTGTCACGATACACTACAAATCCTTGAGTACCCTCTAGTAAAGTTTACACTAGAGCGGAGATAAGCTTATCTTTCAACTCTTGGAAGCCTCTTTCACAAGCTTCAAACAACTGAAACTTAGAATTCTTTTGGGTTAAGGTAGTCAAAGAAGAAGCAATGGATGCAAACCCATCAACCAACCTCTGATAATACCCAGTTAAACACAAGAAACTTCTAATATCGGGTGGAGTCAAAGGTCTAGGCCATTTCTTAACCACTTTTGTTTTATTCGGATCAACCTCAATACCATCACTTGATATGATATGACCAACAAAAGGAAACCGATCTCAACAAAAATTTACACTTATATTTTGTAAAGAGTTGGTGTTCCTTGAGGACTTGTAATACGACTCTCAAATGGCCCATATGCTCATCCTCACTATAAGAATACACTAAGATATCATCAATGAGGACAATTACAAAAGAAGTGTAAGTAATTCTAGAATAATCTATTCATAAGGTCCATAAAAGTAGCTGGGGCATTAGGTTGACCAAAAGATATCACTAGGAACTCATAATGACCATACCTAGTCCGAAAAGTTGTTTTTGATATGGCTTCACCTCTAACCTAAGTTGGTGATACCCCAACCTCAAATCAATATTCAAAAAGTAGCTTGCCCCTTGGAGTTAATCATACAAATCGTCGATCCTTGGGAGAGGATACTTGTTCTTTATAGTGACCTTGTTTAGTTGCGATAGTCAATGCACATCCTAAGGGACCCATAGTTCTTGTTAAAAATTAGCAATGGATCTCCCCATTGCGAAATACTAGGCTTTATGAAACCCTTATCTAATAAGTCTTTGAGTTAAAGTTGTATCTCTTTTAACTCGGCCAGAGCCATCTGGTAAGGAGGGAAATAAATAGTCTTCGTATCTGGTAACAAGTCTTTACCGAAGTCTATTTCCCATTTTGGAGGAATTTCGGGCAAGTCATCGGAAAATACTTCCAAAAAATCCTTCACTATGGGTACCAACTCTAAAGGAGGAACCTTGTACTCTAAGCCATTGACCCTCACAATATGGTATATACACTCCTTACAGATCATCTTACAAACTTTTAAATAGTAAATGATTCGACCTCTAGGAATTGAGTTACCCCCTTTTCACTCTAAGACAACTTCTTATGAAATTGGAACTTAACTACCCTAGTTCTACAATCAATAGATGCAAAACAAGCATGCGAACAATCCATTCCAAGATGACATCAAAATCAACCATATCAAGATCTGCCAAGTCCACCAATGAAAAACTATTGGGCAATGATATAGAACAAATCCTAAAGACTCTTCTAGCCACAACGGAGTCACCCACCATGGCAGTAACCGAAAAAGGTTCAATAAAAACATCGGATAGAAAATCAAATTTTTTATCTACTAAAGTAGTTATAAATGATAAAGTAGCACCGGGATCAAGTAAATCATAGACATCAACAGAAAACACTTCTTAACATACCGATGATGATATCGGGAGATTTTTTTTTATCACCCCTACAGCGAAGAGCATTAAAGCAGTTCTTCTTAGAAGCATCGTGATTAGGATTGCTTACTTGAGCTTGTATACTCTCCTTTCTTCTAGACTTAATCAAGGTACAAGCCCTAAACTTATGGTCATCCTTTCCACAACAAAAGAAATTACCCGTTCCTACCAAGCATTCACCCATATGCCTCTTACCATACTTGTTACAAGTAGGTTCCTCACTAGGTGAATTTCCACTCCTTCCACCTTTGGACCTAGAGTTAGATACCCTATAATTTATATTCTTTTGAAATTTAGTAGGAACTTTGTGAGAGAATCTCTTCTTGAACTTAGGCTAGTCTTGCATTTCCAACTTTCCCATAGAAGTACCTCCTCCACAAGTCTTTGCCCTCTTGATATCCCTATTCTTCCTCTTGAGCCTACTCTGCTCAATTTGTTGAGAATGCACCATCAAAAGATAAATATACATGTTGTCATGAAGCATCACCGAATGACACTCTTCCACAAGATCATTGGACACTCCCGTCACAAAATGGTTCATTTCATTCCTACTGATTGAAACCAAAGAAGAGAAATACTTAGATAATTTCATGAATTTCAAAGAGTAATCAAGCACACTTATACCTCTTTGATGAACTTTGATGAACTATTCCACCTTAGCCTCTCTTTTTTACCTTGGGAAGAACCTATCAAGAAATGCCCTCATAAAGACTTCCCAACTTATAGGAATCGCTCTTAAATCCCTATTGTCTTTCTATTGAGTGTACCAACTTTGAGCCACATCCTTAAGTTGATATGCAACATGCTCGACCTTCTCATTAGAACTCGATCCCATAGCATACAAGATATTGTAGACCTCATCATGTTCGGGGTCTTTATTCACCTTATACCTAAATAACATTTGACGTTTCATCCTTGTGAAGTCCCTTAAGTGAGAAGCCATGGTACTAGCATTTTCGTTCACATTGGGTCCAACTTCTCGGTTTTCTTGAGCCTCCACAGCTTGATCTTGATTTGTTCAACTTGATATTGAGTAGTCATAGCTTGAGCAAAACATTTAAAATCTGACCTTATCTCAAAATTCGTCATGCCCGGAGGAATGACCAAAGCTGGATCACGTTGAAGTGCATCTTCTTGAGGAAGGTCTTGATTGTCTTGGGAAGGAATGTAATACGTTGAATATGAATTAGCTGAATCTATAGACTAACATGATTTTAAAGAGTTTCTATGGTCTTAAAATGTTCTATAATGTTGTATTGAGGCAGTTTCTAAGAGTTTAGGTGAAGTCAAACGCTATGGGACGACTAAGACGTTCGACGTCTAAGTCACCTATATGCCTCATGTGTGGTTATGTGTCTATGTGTGTGTTTTATGAGTTAACGAGGTTCTTATCTAATTTATTATAGTGTATATAGGAAGTGTAACAAGTTTCATGATGTTTGGAGATCAAACGTCAAAGAACGTCCATAACATTCGAAAGGTTTGCCTTGAAACGACCTTGTGTGTCTTGGAATGTTTCATTGAGTTTTACATGTTCGATTTGTATAAAATTGATTTGGGAGGTCATAAACTCGTATATGAACATTTTCGTGTTGGAAACGTCCGACCAAACATCTCCAACGACCATCCAGGGGTCCTTGAGGAAGGACCCATGTCGGTGGCCAAAACTGCCCAAGGCAGTCCCACCTACGGATTGCAAACAACGGCCAGTGGCCTTGTCAATGCCCCGTAGGTGGAGGGCGTCATTGGTACTTAGGCTAGGTAGATATGCTCCCATTTTCCAGGCTCTGACCCAATCGCCGGAGGACATGATGGTCCATTTGTGAACTGACGCCCCATTGATGGGCAGTTGTCTATGAGGGTTGTGTTCCTGCACAGTCCACTGTTAAGTTGAAGGGTGAATTGGTGCACCCAACGTCAAAATAAGAGAAAGGGAGGTTAATTAGGGGTATTTTAGGTATTTTAAGTTGGTTTATAAGTCCTAAATGCCTATAAGAACTCATTCTTCAATATCAAAACCAAAAATATCTTCGAAATTCTATAGAACTCCATTGAAGCCAAAAATCAAGGAAAGCTTGAATTAGAGATATGAGTGGACATTATTCATCAAATTGGTGGATTAACATCATTGATGTATGGTTTTTGATCCTTGAAACTCTATTCGTCAAGGAGCCCAAAACATAAAGAGATTTTTAATGTTTCCAAAGATGAACTTGTCCAACTTTATGATCTATCCATGGGTTCTTGCAATAAAGGTATTAAATCATTGAATATTAATTGAATTGTTTTTAATTAGATGATTTTAATTCAATTAACCTATGAACCCATTTAATTGAGGAACCCTAGATTTTGACTACTTTATGGGTTAAGTGATATTGTCGTAATGCTTATGAATTCTAGTTTTCTATGGGCTATTGAATGATGTAAGAATTGTATTCAATTGATATAAAGGTTGTTTTAGATTGATAAATCTATATTCAATTGACCTAGATTTCTTGACTATTATAGTTTTTGTATTTAATTGATGATTATGTCCATGGGATAGGGCCTTTTTGTATTGAATTGGATGATTTTAGGTTTAGATTGAAGTGGTGAGAATGGATTGGTATGGTCCACTTATGGTGGTGGTGCTATGTGAATGATGTGTTCTTGTCCGCGTTACTTAATGTATTATGATGATCATTACCTTGTCAGCAAACTAGTAGAAGTATGATGATGATGTGTGTAATTGATTATGTGAACTATGATCATGTTCTTCTACTTGTGTTAATGTGAAAGCATGTGTTCTTATATTGTTGTTTTTAGATGATCATGGTAGACTATGACTATGCCCTTATGTGTGTGGCCTTAGAGTTGATGCATGATTGTTCCTACTTGACTATATGAGTCTATGATGGTTATATTGATGATGTTATAGTAGTATATAGGATGACTTACAGATGATAAGGGTTATTCCTATGTGCTTCTAGAATGATATGTAATATGTGCTAAAGTGAAGTATGTTGAGTCTTGTTTTTGTAGACTTGTGTCCCTTACATGATACATGTATGAATGTGAATATGGAATGTCTTGACATAGGATGCTAAGGACTCTTAGTCTTGAATGTATGAATGATATGAGACCTTGAATGATTCTAACGAGGTCCTTTATGTGAAACCTTGAACCTAGTGGTAAGGTTATGAATCATGAAGTCGAAAGTCGTACTGGTATATTTCTTTTAATGAATGATGGACTTAGGTTTAGTTGTTTGGAACGGAATCATATCATCCTTAGGAAAGTCATTAGAGCAATCTTTGTCGCCATTGAAAGGCAGCCCTAGGGGACCTCTTTGGTGGGTTAAATGTGATAGGGTTATGAACTTGATATGGAATCCCTTCGTATGAACCTTTAATGTAAATTAATCTATGACAACAAAGGCTAGCACTGAGTGAGTATGAGTTAGGAAGTAGCTCTAGTAAAGAATGAGACTAGAGTACAAAGTATGCCCTTCATATTCCTTGTGTCCAAATTCTACCATTGGCAAGTAGAACACCCTCCATCGGAGTAGGTTACAACTCTGGATTCCATGTTTTGCTACCATGGCCTATGTCGGTTGTTGCCTATCCCAACATGTTGTATACCTAGTAATATTTAAAATGTTCTATGAAGTTTAGGTGGTGGTCTAGAACGCTATCTAGACATTGCACAATAGGCTTTGAAGATGTTAGTGAGAGTCCCTAGGTCTTCTCCAAGACCATTAATTGAATGTCCTTATATGATCAATGAGTCATAACTGAACTAATGAATGTAATGACCTAAGTTAAGAAAGAATTTTAAATAAATAAGTACTTATATAGAGTAGTTAAGAGTTGTCTAATTAAGGTGTGAAGGGATCATAGGAATGGTCAATTCGTATGTTACCTAGATAAGTATTAAGAATGACTCCTGTTAGGAAAGAAAGTTGATTTTGTAGACAAGATCAAAACTTAGGTAATCTTAAAGATTACTTTGTAATCTTGAAGAGGTCAAGCATGAACATTATCTTCTTTATTTACTTGAGTAGGTCTTTTGATAACCTTTGGAAGGTGAATGTCTTATTCTAGGAATGCTATTGAGTTAAGTGAGAATGATCTTATTCTAGGTAGTCTAGAGGATATCTTTAGTGTGTGTGAAAGAGATTGTATGGGTGGTCTCTTCACAACTCACTCAAGTGATCCTTAGAATCACCTTTGGTAGGAGAATCTCATGTTCATATGGTTGGTGTATTGTAAGTGTGTATATCTCATTATAGGTGGTCTTAAGGATCATTTAGGTGTGCATAGAGAGGGTGTATGGGAGATATATCTTTGTCTTACTTAAGTGAGTCTTAGGATAGCTTTTTGTGAGGGAATTGCATGCTAGAATGGGGTTACTGTGAAGTAAGGAACTTCACTGTAACATTGGAAGTTACTTATTGTAAAGTGACCTAAGTTTACCGTAATGTTGCTAAAAATGTGATAAACGGTTTATGTGATTTCTTATGTGTTTCTAAGGTGTTAAATGTTGTTCTTATGCTTATATTATGATATATAAATAAAAAGATGCATATTTTTATTAAATGTCTGTTTTCATGATTTTTATGGATTATGTCATACTTAGTACATGTGTTTGTACTAATTCAATGCTTTTATCTATATCTAATGTGATTCATAGGTGAAGGCGCTATTGGAGCTAATATTTGATTATAGGATCGTTCAAGCAAATTGAAGTATGTTCTCGTTCGACTCGAGGGCATATATGTATCTTATTTCTCTTATTGAAGTATTGTAATAGACTTAATAGTACTATATTTCTATTGTATATGGACCGTGTCCCAAAGTACTCTTGTGTAAGATTTGATGAAATGAGACTTATGTCACAGCCTGATACCACACGCTAGAAGATATGGCAATCTCAGAGTGCAACCGGCGTAGTCGACCTCTAGGAGGTCTTATACAAGCCCTTACGTATCGTTCATCGCATATACATAATGAAAAGTAGTGCGGATTAAAAGTTTTTACAAAAAATTAGAATATCTTTGATAACATCTTTCATTAGAAATCATAGGAAATACTAAGTCTTAATCTAATCAAACTTATACATGAGAATACTTTGGGAAATGGCCCATACAGAATACGATTATAGAAATACTTTATCTGTTACAATACTTCAATAAGAAACATATAAAAAAAAATAAGGACATAATTTAACTTCACTTGAATGATGCGGCGATCCAAGTCTTGCTTCCCAAATGCTCCTCACTTACCAACAACTATAGAGATAGATAAAAGCATGGATTACTACAACCATATTCAGTATGGCATAATGCATGAAACTAATGAAAACATACAATTATTGGGAATATGAATCATTTAATTTAAATATCATAATATAATCATAAGAATAACATTTATTACCTTATAAAACACATAAGAAATCACTTAATCAATTTATAGCATTTTTAAGAGCAATCTTACAGTGAGCTTAATTCACTGTACAGTGAAGTTATTCACTATTACAGTGAAACCTCTTTACTTCATCTTAAGCACCTTTTAGCATATAATTCCCCCACTTAAAGCTATCATAAGACTCACTTAAGCAACACAAAGAGATACCTCCCACAGACCCTCTCTAAGCATGCCTAAATGATCCTCAAGACCACCTATAATGAGACAGATACACACTTACAAGACACCAAACATATGAACATGAGATTTCCTCTACCAAAGGTTATACTAAGTCTCACTTGAGTGAGTTTTGAAGTGACGGCCCATACAATCCCTTACACACACACTTAAGAGATCCAATAGACTACCTATAATAGAATCATTCTCACTTAATAAATAAACACATAGGTAATATGACATTCTCCTTCAAAAGGCTATCAAAAGACTTACTTAAGTATATCAAGAAGATAATTTCCATGATTGACCTCTTCAAGATTACCTAAATAATCCGTAAGACTACCTAAGTTAGATCATGTCTACACATTCAACCATTTTCCCTAACTAGAGTCATCCTTAAGACTTATCTAGGTAAGATACGAAGTGACCATTTCTATGCCCCCTTCACACCTTAACTAGACAACCCTTAACTACTCTATATAAGTACTTATTCATTTATCATACTTTCTTAACTCAAGTCATTATATTCATTATTTCATTTAGGACTCATTCATCACATAAGAACATTCAAGTAATGGTCTTGGACAAGACCTAGGGACTCTACCTTCAAAGCCTATTGTGCAATGTCTAGATAGCATCCCATACTACCACCTTAACTTCATAGAACTCCCCTGATGGTAGTAAATATCTCATATGATGAGAATAGGAAATAACTAACATAGACCATGATAGAAAGACATGGAATCCGGAGTTCTCACCTACTCCGATGAAGGCGTTCTACTTGCCAATGGTAGAACTTAGGCACATCCTATGTAGGCACATGGTTAAGGAATATGAAGGGCATGCTTTTTAATCTAGTCTCATTCATTAACTATAACTATTCTCTTGCCATACTCACTAGGTACTATTATTTGTTCTCATAGACTAATTCACAATTAAGGTTCATATAAAGGGTTTCCATATCAAGTTCATAACCCAATCACATTTACCCTACCAAAGAGGTCCTCTAGGGATACCTTACAATGGCCACAAGAAGCTCATCATGACTTTACTAAGGATTGATATGATGTCGTTACAGACAATCAACCTTAAGCCTATCATTTCCTTACTTGAAGGATACCATTACGGATTTCAACTTCAACATTCATAAACTTACCCCTATACTCAAGGTTTCACACAAAGGACTCTTTTAACATAATTTAAGGTCTCATGTCATTCATATATACAAGATTAAGAGGTTTTATAATCCTGATTCAAGACATCTCATATTTACATTCATACATGCATCAAGTAAGGGACACCAGTCAACCAAGACAAGACACAACATACTTCACCTTAACACATATTACATGTAATTCTAGAAGCACATAAAAATAGACATTATCATCTTTAATTCATCCTATACAATGTCATATCATCATCAATATAACCATCATAGACTCATATAGTCAAGTAGGAATAACCATGCATCAATCCTAAGACTATACACACAAAGCCATAGTTATTGTCTAACATGATCACCTAAATAACATCAGTAGAAGAACACATATACTTTCACATTACTTATAATCTAGGTAGATATATACATACTTCACATAATCGACTACACAAATAACCACATTACTTCAAGTAGTTGTCAACAAGGTCATGATCATCATAATACATAAAGTAACGCCGACAAGGCCACATCAATTGCAAGTAAAAGAGCATAAAATCGACACCATAAGTGATTCATACAAATCACAATATAATTTAAGTCTAATTAACATAAAATAAAAGGAATTAGGGAAGCGGACCACCACTCCATCCTTGACAGCTCAATCCGATGCTAAATCACCCAATTCAATATCATAAGGCCCTTACCAATGGCCATGAACATCAATTCAATGAATAAATCATAATACTCAGTGAAACTAGGTTAGTTAAACATATATTTATACATCTAATACAATCTGTACATCAATTAAATACAATTCTTACATCATCAGATAGCTCCTAGATAACTACACATATTCATAAACATTAAGTCAAAATTATGTAACCCATAAAGTAGTCAAAAACTAGGGTTCATCATTTACATGGGTTCATAGTTTAATTGAGTTAAAATCATATATTTAGTAAAAATTCAATCTATATTCAATTCTTAAAAACCTTTAATGCAAGACCCATGGATAGATCATGAATTTGGACAATTCATCTTTGAAAACTTTAGAAAACATCTTTGAAAGTTGGACTCCTTGATGAATAGAGTTTCAAGGATACAAAATCATACCTCAGTGAATATAATTCTTTAATTTGATAAATAATCTCCACTAAATTCTCAAATCCAAGACGTTTCTTGAGTTTTGGCTCCAATGGAGTTCTAGGGAATTTCTAAGGGATTTTGGGTTTTGATTTTGAGGAATGAAATCTTCTAAGTGTTTTAGGCTTATAAACACATTTAAAATTCCCAAAATACCCTTTACGAACCACCCTTTATCTTATTAGAAGTGGGGTAAATTTAAAATTTAACCCCTCAACTTAACTGTGACTGCACGCAGGTATAGTCCTCACAGACGGAGGACGATCGACGGCCCGTCATTTGACCAACACACCATCCTGCTAGTCCGTGGTCTGGGACTGAGGCTTTTATTTTGTCACTCCTCTCCCAATACGAAGTGTCAATCGACGAGACACCACCAATGGGGCGTCTACTGCCCCACTGGGCGTCGATTGCCATCCGTTGGTGGGCTGTCTTGGGCAGTCTTGCGCACCAACTAAGGTCCTTCCTCAAGGACCCTTGGATGGTCCTTGGGGATATATTCCCAAACATTTACAACCAAAACATGTTTTAAAATGATTTTAGCTCCTCTCACATGAATTTCAAGCCAAAATGAACACGTAAAACCTGACAAAATATGCTTAGACACACAAGGTCGTTTCAACGCAAAACTTTCGAACGTCATGGACGTCTTAGACATTTGACCTCCAAACTTCACGAAACCTGACACAATGACTATATACACAATAATAACTCATTTAAGTAACTTATAACCTTATTAATCACATATAAACACATAAAACCACATATGGGACACATAGGTAACTTAGTCGTCCCTTGACGTTTCACTTCCAAATCACCTTAACTCTTAGGCACAGCCTCAATACCACATTATAGACCATTTTAGGACCTTAGAATATCATTATAATCATGTTAGTATCTAGTTCATCTAAGTCATTTTCGAGATCTTACAACTTAGTATTTCGTAAGGATTTTATATGAAAGAGATTTTTAAAGACTATTGAAATGTTTGTGAAAACTTTTAATTCCGCACTACTTTCCATTACTTNTAGTATTTCGTAAGGATTTTATATGAAAGAGATTTTTAAAGACTATTGAAATGTTTGTGAAAACTTTTAATTCCGCACTACTTTCCATTACTTTATATATCATGAATGATATGGAAGATCTTGTACAAGACCTCTAAGAGGTCAAGTACGCCGGTCCATGACTTAAGGAATGCCCTAACTTCTAGGGTATAAGTGCAAGTCGTGACAAGCTTGGTATCAGAACATAGGCTATGAAAGTGGTCTTAGGAAGAAAAAAGTCTCATCAAGTCACTTCTAGTATAGTTTTGACCATCGGTGTGATTTGCGACACATCTATGAACGAGAGGCCATAGGATGATAGGGTTTCACTTCTTTTCTACTCCTATGTGAATATGGGTACTGTGCATAGAGTGAGTATGGGTACTGCGCATAGAGTGAATGTTGTGGAGAGAACTATGATATATAGATTGAGAGATTATGTGTGGATGAATCATCCAATCATTCTTGGCTCGAAGGTTGGAGACGATCCTCAATAGTTTCGAGATGGAGTGTACAAGGTATTGAGTTCCATGGGGATGACATCTAGGGAGAAGGCGGATTTTTCTTTGTATCAATTGAGGGAGGTTTCTCAACTGTGTTACACTGAATGGAAGGATAATAGTACGGTTGATTTGGGTCCTATTGAGTGGGAAGAGTTTAAAGAAGCCTTTCTTGGAAAGTACTTTCCCCATGAGAGGAGGGAGGTGAAGGTAGAGAAGTTTATCAATCTCAAGCAAGGCAATATGAGTATTGAGGAATATTCTTTGAAGTTCTCTAGGTTGTCTATATTTTCTCCATCCTTTGTTTCCAACCCTAGGGATGAGATGAGTAGGTTTCTGACGGGTCTCGCCGACCTTGTGAAGGAAGAATGTCATACGACCATGCAACATGATGATATGACCCTAGCTAGACTCATTGTGTATGCCCAATCAATTGAGGAATCTAAATTTGGTAGGATTGCTAGAAACTTGAAAGGAGTGGATGAGGTGATAAAATTCAACCTAGGTTCTAGAAGAGGGATCAAACTCAAGATGGACCTAGTGCTCCTAAGGTGAAATTTTAGAAAGGTGGTGGTTCTCAAAATGGCAAGCCTACATGTGATACTTATGGAAAGAGGCATTATGGGGAGTGTATGTTGGGTACCGGGAGTTGTTTTAGATGTGGTAAAAAATTATATAAAGTGAGGGATTGTCCTACTAGAGATGGTAAGAAATCTGAAAGATGATACTCCAAAAAAAAGGTGTTTCTATGCACTCCGGACTAGAGGATCAAAGTCGGTTGAGGGTGATGATGATGATAGTAAGTTCTTGTATTCCTCTGTTTAGTGATATGAGTTTCTTCTAAGTGAGGGAGTATGGTTAGTAGATCGACTATATGGTCATAGAAGCTTGTTGCTTGTGCATTGTGTTTAGGAGTCTTGTTGAAATTGAATGTAATTGATTCCTTGCATTGTACATTTCATGAAATTATGATTATGTTGTAAGGTGAGCTTAGATTATTTATCTTTAATATTATCATGTTTCCATCATGAATTGCCTATATGTTGCATTTTTGAAATTTGGAAGCATGTTCACTGCAAAACTGCAAGGGAAAAATCTGTTTAGTGTAAAAATTTTAAAGAATTGACTAATTCATTCTTTGCTTGAAAATTGTTGTAATTTTGTTAGAACTGATGTATATGAGCATGATAATTAATATAAAATGAGTTTTTGCTCTTTAGAATGAAGGATGTGAGTTTCATGGTATCATGAGTTATGGAATTTCTTCTAGTTTCTTGTTGTGTGTTGTGAGTCTCTTAATCATGTGAAATTGATATTTTCCTAGATACTTGTTTTGTATAAGGTGTTATACGTTATGGTTATGAGTTGTTAGCGGAATATCTATTCTTGGAAGTGTTTGGAGAGTGGCAAGTGTCATTCGAGGACAAATGTTGTCCAAGTGGAGGAGATTGTAATACCTCGAATATGAATTAGGTGAAGCTAAACCCTAAAATGTTTGTCATGAGGGTCTAAGGTTCTAAAATTGCCTATAATGTCGTATTGAGGCAGTCTCTAAGATTTTAGGTGCATTAGAAGTCAAACGTTATGGGACGACCAAGATGTTCGACGACTAAGTTACCTATGTTCCTCATGTATGGTTATGTTCCTATATGTGTGTTTAATGAGTTAATGAGGTTCTTATATTAGTTATTATAGTGTATATAGGAAGTGTGTCAAGTTTCATAAGGTTTTGAGGCCAAACGTCCATGATGTTCAAAAGGTTTGCCTTGAAACGACCTTGTGTGTCTTGGCATGTTTAGTCGAGTTTTACATGTTCGTTTTGGTAGAAATTAATATGGGAGGTCCTAAAATTGTATAGGAACATATTAGGGTTGGAAACATTGGGGAAAACATCCTCAAGGACCATACAAGGGTCCTTTAGGAAGGACCCCTGTTGGTGGCCAAAACTGCCCAAGGCAGTCCCACCTACGGATAGCAAACGACGACCACTGGCCTGGTCGACGCCCCGTAGGTCGAGGGAGTTGATGGGTACTTAGCCTACGGATCTAAGCTCCCATTTTCCAGGATCTGACCCAATCGACGGAGGACAGGACGGTCCGTTTGTGGACTAACGCCCCGTCGATAGGCAGTCGTCTGTGAGGGTTGTGTTCTTGTCCTGTCAGCTTTTTATTTGAAGATTGAAATGGTAAATTCACCCAACTTCCAAGTTATGAGAAAGGGCGGTTACTTAGGGGTATTTTAGGTATTTTAAGTAGGTTTAAAAGTCCTAAATGCCTAGAAGAATTCATTCTTCAAAGTCAAAACCTAAAATATCTTAGAAATTCTCTAGAAGTCTATTGAAACCAAAACTCAAGAAAGAGCATGTATTGGAGATTTGAGTGGATATTCTTCATTAAATTTGTTGATTAACATCGTTGAAATATGGTTTTTGATCTTTGAAACTCTATTAATCAAGGATCCCAAAACTTAATGAGAATTCTAAAGTTTTCAAAGATGAGCTTGTCCAATTTTATGATCTATCCATGAATTCTTGCATTAAAGGTTTTAAATCGTTGAATATTAATTTAATTGTTGTTAATTAGATGATTTTAACTCAATTAACTTATGTACCCATGTAATTTATGAACCCTAGATTTTGACTACTTTATGGATTAAATAATATTGTCTTAATGCTTATGAATTCTAGTGTAGTTTTCTATGGGCTATTGAGTGATGTAAGAAGTGTATTCAATTGATGTATAGGTTGTTTTAGATTGATAAATATATACTGAATTGACCTAGATTTATTGAGTGTTATAGTTTTTGTATTGAATTAATGTTTATTGCCATGGGTAAGGGCCTTTTGGTATTGAATTTTATGATTTAGCTTTGGATTGAAGTGGTGAGAATGGATTGGTATGGTCCACTTATTGTGGCGGTGCTATGTGAATGATGTGGCCTAATCGGCGTTACTTTATGTATTATGATGATCATGGCCTTCTTGGAAAACTACTTGAAGTATTATGATGATGTGTGTAGTTGATTATGTGAAGTATGATCATGTTCTTCTACTTGTGATTATTTAAAAGTATAAGTTCTTCTATTAATGTTGTTAGGTGATCATGTTAGACTATGACAATGTCCTTATGTGTGTGTAGTCTTATATATGATGCATGATTATTCCTACTTGACTATATGAGGCTATGATGGTTATATTGATGATGTTATAGTAGTATATAGGATGAATTATAGATGATAAGTGTTATTTCTATGTGCATCTAGAATGATATGTAATATGTGCTAAAGTGAAGTATGTTGTGTCTTGTTTTGGTACACTTGTGTCCCTTACTTGATACATGTATGAATGTGAATATGAGATGTCTTGACTTAGGATGCCAAAGCCTCTTAGGGAACCTCTTTGGTAGGGTAAATGTGATTGGGTTATGAACTTGATATGTAACCCCTTCGTTTGAACCTTTAATGTTAATTAATCAATGAGAACAAAGGCTAGTACTGAGTGAGTATGTCTTGGAAAGTATCTCTAGTGAAGAATGAGACTAGAGTACAAAGTAATCCCTTCATGTTCCTTAACCATGTGCCAACATAGGATGTGTTCAAGTTCTACCATTGGCAAGTAGAACACCCTCAATCGGAGTAGGTTACAACTCCGGATTCCATGTTTTGCTATAATGGTCTATGTTTGTTATTGCCTATTCTTATCATGTGTGATACCTACTAGTATTGGAAAGATTCTATGAAATTTAGGTGGTGGTATGGGACACTATCTAGACATTTCACAATAGGCTTTGAATATGATAGTAAGAGTCCCTAGTTCTTCTCTAAGACCATTACTTTAATGTCCTTATGGGATGAACGAGTCATAAATGAACTAATGAATATAATGACCTAAGATAAGAAAGAATGTAAAGGTGTGAAGGGGGCATAGGAATGGTAAATTCGTATCTTAGCTATATAAGTCTTAAGAATGACTCTAGTTAGGAAAGATGGTTGATTTTGTAGACAAGATCCAAACTTACGTAGTCTTAAAGATTACTTATATATTTTTGAATAGTTCAAGCATGAACATTATCTTCTTGATTTACTTGAGTAGGTCTTTTGATAACCTTTTGGAGGTGAATGTCATTATCTAGGAATGCTATTGAGTTAAGTGAGAATGATCTTTTCCTTGGTAGTCTAAAGGATCTTAAGTGTGTGTGAAAGGGATTGTATGGGCGGTCGCTTCACAAATCACTCAAGTGAGCCTTAGAATCACCTTTGGTAGGAGAATCTCATGTTCATATGGCTGGTGTATTGTACGTGTGTATATCTCATTATAAGTGGTCTTAAGGATCATTTAGGTGCGCCTAGAGAGGGTGTATGGTCAGTCTCTCTTTGTCTTACTTAAGTGTGTCTTAGGATAGCTTTTAGTGAGGGAATTGTATTCTAGAACGGGTTACTGTGAAATATGGAACTTCATTGTCACAATTGAATTTAGTCATTGTAAGGTGTTAAATGTTGTTCTTATTCTATATTATGATATTTAAATCAAAAGATGCATATTTCCATTAAATGTCTGTTTTCATGATTTTTATGCATTATGCCATCTTCGTACATGTTTTTGTACTATTTCCATGCTTTTATCTATCTCTAAAGTGATTCATAGGTGACGGCGCTATTGGAGCTAAGCTTGGATTATAGGATCGTTCAAGGAAGTTGAAGTATGTCCTCATTTTAATCGAGGGCAGAGATGTCTTTTATTTCTCTTATTGAAGTATTGTAATAGACTTAATAGTACTATGTTTTTATCGTGTGTGGGCCGTGTCCCACAGCAATCTTGCGTCTAATATTTGACGAAATGAGACTTAGTATTTACTATGGATTTTATATTGAAGAGATTTTTAAAAACTATTGAAATGTTTGTGAAAAGTTTTAATTCCGCACAACTTTTCATATGTGTACATGTGATAAATGATACTGAAGGGCTTGTACATGACCTCCGAGAAGTCACGTACTCCGGTCCATGACCTAAGGAATGTCCTAAGTTCTAGGGTATTGGTGCGGGTCGTGACAAGGAACTCCCACTTTAGAAATTTCTTCTTAAATTTTTCTTTCGGCTTCCCTTCTAGTAGTCATACCCTGTAACCACAATAAAAGGGTTAGAAGAAAAAGGAAACATAGAGTTACTACTTTTGAGGAACGAATTTTAAGGATTACCAAAAACGTGAGGATTTCCTAAGCATCACATAGACTCTCATTCATATGTGTGGCGCGCTTCACACCCATGAACAAGACTCTATGTAGACGTTGTTTAGTGAGACTTAAATCCTAAGATTAATTCATCCTCATGCTCTGTTACCAAGTTTGTCCCGATCAGGGAGCACCCCCTAGACGTAACTGGCCTCTCTATCCTCAGAGAGGACTTGGACTAGCCCTTAGCATTCATGATAAAATATCATAGTTCGAAAAAAACCATTACATATTGAAGTATACTAATACTTGCCACATATCATATATGGAGTTTACATACATTCCTAGCTTATGAAGTTTATATAGACTTCTCGTTTAGGAAATATAAAAAATTGATAAGATATAGTCTAATACTATGTCTCACATCAAGCCACTTAATAGATAATTACTATATTGGGCATAGCCCTTCCTTCAATACAATATGCAACACATAGTCTTACAACAATAGTCTCCAAATGACAAAGGAAAGTGTCTTTAGACATAGGAAACATCATAGCTAGAACAGAAGAATGGCAACATCCCCGAACTTGAGGACCTACCAATAACTTGAGAAATATGCCAGTCTTCCTTCAAAGTGGCCTTCTACACTTCAGTGGCCCGAACCTACATTGTTTGGGCAAAAGGAAAAGAATATGGGTTAGTATAAACCACATGTACTAATTATGGAAACATTTTCAAGTAAAACCATTGAAATCATGTTTAAAAGGATATTTTGTTCAAAAACATGCTAAATCACTTTCAAAGCCTTTTATGCACATACAAAATCATATACAAGTCAATGATCATAATATCACTTAAGACAAGTTCATGTCCAACACAAGACCAACATCACCTTAAATTTCATTTAAACATGTAAATCATCATCATAAGGTCATATCAACAATCCATGTAATAGATTTCATAACATCAAAAGCATATAATACCCTTACTCACAATCCCTTTCCAAGCTTACAAGTGCAATGCTCATTTGAAGCCCCATAACCTATCATAATCAAGTAACCTAGGCAAAAGATCATAAGCAATGTCTACATTTCATATATCTTCATATCATGTATATTCATCATCAGTATTAACTTAGACCAATATCATGTTCATTAATGAAACCAGCATCATATAGGATAATAAACATGTAAAGTCAACATAAGTATTTCATTGATATCATAAGTACATGAGAACAACCTCCTAAAACTCCCCTCAAGGTCCACTCTTGCCATGTATAGGTAAAGTCACATACCCTTACCTACACTTAGTAGTACCCCTTAAGCCACCCTAGTTAGTGTTCACTTTATCACTTCTATTCGTTCATTTTACTTTCGGGAACAATCGCTTTATCCGACAATAGACCATGTGAGCTAAACATAGAATCCGGTGTCATGAAACACTACACCAAAAGAAGGGTCTCTACTTGCCAAGGTAGAACCAAAACATTAACATAACATTTTAGGTAGATCCACTAGCTAGTATTCCTATGGGGGCAACATAGTTAAGGAACTAGGAGATATGTGTTAAGCCCTCTTCATGACCATTAGCATTGGAGCCCTCATCTCATGAGAGTAATTGTGATCTAACCTTCCCACATTGGGAAGGGACAACTCTCATATCTAGTTCGCTCGGTGCTAAGCTAAAGTCCCTTTTTGAAATGTCTTTAATCCTTTCTTAATCATAATATCTTAATATAGGACATATGAGAGTAACCACTTGTATAATCATTTCATTAGCTCATTACATCCATTCATTTAGTGAGATCATCACATCATAGTCATATCATAATAAGGCACACAAGTGATTCATATACAACCTTACATCATCGTACCCTTATGATGATCTCACAATTCAACATATTCATACCATGCCATCACATTCATCATGTTATTATATTCGTAATATATTCACATATTCTACTTCAGTTGAACATCATCATCAAGTATAAACCATCATCATTGAAGTAAAGAACTCATAATCGTAAAGTCTAACCAAATAGCCTCCATAAGCCTCCTTCAAAATCTTACAATCAATACAAAAATATTCATACATCAATTTCCTTATTATAACCATATAATATTAATACATACAAGAATTAAGTCAGTTTCATCATCACTAATCAAATCAACCTCAATTCATAACCTAGGGCTAGGGAAAAGGGTCAAATCATGAATTCTTCCATAGAACTAGGTCAACTAAGAACTACAACATTTAACAAATATACAATCATAATCTATCAACATAAACCAAAGGAATTCAACATAAAATCAATTTGAAAGATCATTCACGAAATTTGAAGAAAACCCATATTTTAGACATCATTAGAAATCAATTTTGAAAAGCCTCTTGGGGAAAGAGATCCCAACAGTGCATAGCTTCAATACCTTAGGATTCCTTGAAGTTTTATGGAAAATATATTGAGTCTTGAAGACCTAATGAAACTTGAATCTTGGTCTTAATGGGGTCTTCGAATATAGAGAGAAAGTAGAGAGAAGTTTAAGAGAATTGGGTTTGGAAAAACTGAGGTGTTAAGTTAGTTTATGAGTTAGGGTAGCTTATGTAGTCCTTAAATAACTTAGGTAACCACCCAGTAAACCTTAATTAATACCTTAACTAATTAACCAACTAACCTACTAATTTAAAAATCTTACCAATGAACTCGGGTGACAAAGCACGAAGGCCCATCCACGAGCCGTCGACCAGACCACGGACTATACTGTTAGTCCATGGTTTTGTTCAGAGACTGATTTTTGAAGGCTCATGGTGGTGAGGCTAAGTGTGAACCACGATTCATAACGATGGAGCGTCGATGCATCGACGGCTAGTTGTTTGGTCTCGTGGTTGCACACTGCCACAAGACTACTTTTGCGGTCTAAATATAATATCCCCCCCAAGGACCCCTATTGTTGTCCTTGGGGAGTCGTACCTTGACATTTCGATCCTAAAAAAACTCTAATGCATGTTTAACAACTTTTTACTAAATTTGACTAAATTCTGACTCTTAAAATCTCTTAAAACATAACAAGGTACACTAGTTAACATATAACAATTCCCCGGACGTCATGGTTGTTTCTTGATATTTTGACTCTAACACTTCCTAATTAGTTTCAATACATTATTTTAGGCCTAGAAATAGTGTTTCAAGTCTTAATTCATCATGTGAGGCTTTAGATTAAGTCATGGAATTTTGGAGTGTTACAGTATGCCCCCCGGGAAGATTCGTCCCTGAATGATACCTAAACCTTTTATAGGGAGTATATGACACTCAATATTAGCAGCCCAACCAACAACAACATAAAAATAATAAAATCATTATGAGTCACATCCCATAGGAGTACGTCAAAACTCCAGTCAACACATGAACATTGCATTACACATAGCAACTCAACATACCATTCACCATATATAAGAGCTCAACATTTAAACGTCACATAATGAGGAACTACCTTCTCAATATCAACATAAGCTCAACATGAACATCAAGAGTAACTTATGCCTACCTTCTTTCAAAACACATTAACATGCTCACTACATTTCATAAGAGCAACTATACACATAACCAAATAGGTGCAAATTAAGCAAAATAGCATTTTTCCATGAAAACTCATTTTAGAATGAACCTTTACCATAAATATGTATATATTAGCAAGGCAAGCGAAATTCAACAACATTCATTATTTTATTTTAAGAGGATTACAAACCTCAACTTTTGCTAGAATTTTGAGGAAAAAGATGAGGATAACGGGACTTCATGTCGGTATCGGCCCCCCATGTTGCTCCCTCAACTATGTTGTTTCTCCTTAAGCCTTTTATGGAAGCCACCTCTTTTTTCCTAAACTTCTTGACTTGGTGATCTAGAATTTCAAGCGGAACCTCTTCATAAGAAAGGTTCTCATTCACACCTAACCCTTCAATCATGATAATGGATACGTGGTCGCCAATACACTTCTTAAGCATAGAGACATGAAATACGCGATGAATCGGGGCTAATTCACTTGGTAAGCAACCTTCCCGAACCGTTTCACTATCTCATAAGGACCCACATACCGGGGACTAAGCTTCCCCTTCTTACCAAATCTCATCACCCCTTTCATGGGTGAAATCTTCAAGTAAACCATATAACCTACTTTGAATTCAAGACCTCTTCTTCTATTGTCAACATAGGATTTTTGCCGACTATAAGTTGTTTTCAACCTATAGCTTATCATCTGAACCTTCTTCAATGCTTCATAGATTATCTCTGGGCAAAGGAGTGAAGTCTCTCCTACCTCAAATCACCCAACCAGAGACCTACATCTCCTACCATAGAGTGCTTCAAATGGTGCCATATAAATACTCGAATGGTACCTATTAATATAAAAGAACTCAATCAACGGCAGATGATCGTTCCAATTACCCTTGAAGTCGATAACACAAGATCTTAACATATCTTTGAGGTTTGAATGGTACACTCCGCTTGACCATCTATTTGAAGATGAAAAGCAGTGTTAAACTTCACTTGAGTACCTAACCGTTGTTGAAAAGACCTCCAAAAATGAGAAGTGAATTGGGCACCTCTATCCGATATGATGGACAAAAGGACCCCATGCAAACTCACAATCTCATTAATGTATATTCTTGCATAATCCTCCGCCGAATTAGTAGATTTAACATGAATAAAGTTTACAAATTTCGTCAATCTATCCACAATCACCCATATTGATTGATTTTGCCTCCGGGTTCGAGGCTACCCAAAAACGAAGTCTATATTGATATATTCCCACTTCGAAGTAGGAACATCTATTATTTGAGTTAGACCACCTTGTCTTTGATGTTCGACTTTAACTTGTTGACAATTTAAATACATAACCACAAATTCTGCTATGAGCCTTTTCAAGCCATCCCAGTAATAAATCTCTTGAAAATCACAATACATTTTTTTGGCACCGGGATGAATGGAATATCCGCAAGCATGAGCTTCTTCAAAAATTTGTCCCCTTAGACCGTACACATCTAGTACACACAATCTACCTTGGTACCTAAGTACCTTATCCCCCCTTAAGAGAATGCCTCATTGCACTTTCTGAGAAGTAATTTCTTCAATTCCATCAATAGAGGATCAAGGTGTTGCTTATACTTCACCTCCACCACTAAAGTTTATTCGGACTTATGATAATCCATAGACCCTCCTTTTGGAGAATCATCCAAATGAACACCCAACCGATCCAATCTATGCACCTCCTTTACTAACTCTTTCTTATCATCAGGAACATGGTCTACACTAACCATTGAAATTTGACTTAGAGCATCCAAAACCACATTGGCCTTACCGGGGTGGTAGAGAACACTCATGTCCTAATCCTTTTAAAGTTCCAACCACCTTTTTTGTCAGAGATTCAACTCCTTTTCAGTGAGCACATATTGAAGGATCTTGTGGTCCATAAACACATCCACATGGACACCGTACAAGGAACATCTCCATATTTTCAAAGCAAACACTATGGCCTCTGATTCAATATTATGAGTTGGATAGTTCTTCTCATACACCTTGAGTTATCAAGAGGCATAAGCTATCACCTTACCATGTTGCATGGGGGCACAACCCAAACCTACTCTACAAGCATCACAACACACTATAAGTCCTTGAGTACCCTCCGATAATGTCAACACCGGAGCGGAGGTAAGCTTATCTTTCAACTCTTGGAAGCCTCTTTTACAAGCTTCTGACCACTCATACATTGCATTCTTTTGGGTTAAGGTAATCCAAGAAGAAGAAATTGATGCAAACCCATCAACAAACATTCGATAATACCCGGCTAAACCCAAGAAACTTCTAATATCAGTTGGAGTCAAAGGTCTATGCCAATTCTTAACAGCTTCCATTTTCTTCGGATCAATCTCAATACCCTCACTTGAGATGATGTGGCCAAAAACTGCAACCGATCTAGACCCAAATTCTTGCTTACTATATTTTTCAAAGAGTTGGTTTTCGTTGAGTACTTGCAATACTACTCTCAAATGGCCCATATTCTCATCCTCACTCTTACAATACACCAAGATATCATCAATGAATACAATTACAAAAGAAGTCAAGGTATTTCCTGAACACTCTATTCATAAGGTCCATAAAAGTCGTCGGGGCATTGGTTAGAACAAAAGAAATCACTAGGAACTCATAATTATCAAAACTAGTCCAAAAAGTGTTTTTTGTATGTTTTCACCTCTCACCCTAAGTTTGTGATACACCGACCTCAAATCAATTTTAGAAAGGTAGCTTCCCCTTGGAGTTTATCAAACAAATTGTTGACCCTTAGGAGAGGATACTTGTTCTTTATGATGACCTTATTTAGTTGACAATAGTCAATGCACATCTTAAGGGACGCATCCTTCTTCTTAAAAAGTAGAAACGGAGCTCCCCATGGAGAAATAATAGGGTGTATGAAACCCTTGTCTAATAAGTCTTTGAGTTGAAGCTTTAGCTCTTTCAAATTAGTCGGAGCCATATGGTAAGGAGGGATTGAAATAGTCTTTGTATTTTGTAACAAGTCTATTCCAAAGTCTATTTCTTGTTCTGGAGGAATTCTTGACAAGTCATCGAGAAAGACATCCGGAAAATCCTTCACTACGGGTACGAACTCTAAAGGAGGAACCCTGGACTCAAATCCTTGACTCTAACAATATGGAAAAGACACTCTTTAGAGATCATCTTTCAAGCTTTTAGACACGAAATTCTAAAATCATAGAAGTGGTTCTTGTTAGGATCATCAGGATTAGGACAACTCGCTTCAGCTTGGCTACTCTCCTTTCCTCTAGCATCCATAAGCCTCCTTCAAGATCTTACCATCAATCCAACAATATTAATCCATAAAATAAACTTATTATCACCATATAATAGTAATCAATTCAAGAACTAAGTGAATTGAATTATCACTAATCAAATCAACCTCAATTCATAACCTAGGGTTAGGGAAATGGGTCTAATCATGAATTATTCCATAGAACTAGGTCAAAGTCTAATAACAACTATAATTAAACAATATACAATCATAATCAATCAAAATAAACCAATGGTATTCAAAATCAAATCAATCTGAAAGATCATTCAGGAAATTGAAAGAAAACTCATCTTTTAGACATCATTGGAAACTAATTTTGAAGAGCCTCTTAGGGAAAGAGATCCCAAGAGAGAATAGGTTGCATACCTTAGTATTCCTTAAATTTTGATAGAGAAAATACTTGACTCTTGAAGCCCTAGTGAACCTTGAAACTTGGTATTCAATGTGGTCTTTGAATAGAGAGAGAAAGTAGAGAGAAGTTGGAGAGAATTGGGTATGGGAATAATGAGGTGTTAAGTTAGTTTATGACTTAGGGTAGCTTATATAGTCCTTAAATAACTTAATTAACCACCCCGTAGCCCTTAATTAATCCCTTAACTAGTTCGCCAACTAACCTACTAATTTAAAAACTTACAAGTGAACTCGGCGAACCATGAAAGCCCGTCCACGAGCCATCGAACAGACCATACTCTCAGTCCGTGGTTTTGGCTAGAGACTGGTTTGTAAGGCTATTGGTTCTTAGGCTAAGTGTAAAGCGAGGATCCATAACGATGGTTCTTCAATACATCAAAGACTCGTCGTTTGGTCTCGTGGTTGCACACTTCCACATGACTGTTTTTGGGGTCTAAATGTAGGGTCTTCCTCAAAGACCCTTAGGGTGGTCCTTGGGGAGTCATACCCAAAAGTTTTGACCCTAAACACACTCTAACTCATTTTCAACACTTTTTTTTACCAAATTTGGCCAAATTCGGACTTGAAACCTCTTGAAACATACCAAGGTACACTAGTTAACATTTCACAATTCTCCGGACGTCATGGTGGATTCTTGACGTTTTGACTCTAATACTTTCTAATTATTTCAATACATTATTTTAGGCCTAGAAACTATGTTCCCAGTATTAATTCATCATGTGAGGATCTATACAAAGTCATAGGCTTTCAGAGTGTTACAATAAATCTTTACCTTTTATTTTATCTGCAGCATTATCTAATTAACAAGTGGAAGAAGGATTAATCATCCAAAAAAAAGGAAAGATCTAGGGCGGCTAATGTCCAAAACCCATTGAATTAGTCTCGCGTTGTGCATACATAAAATATACATAGAAGAAAGGCATAAGCCGAGTGCACTATATTAGTGGAGACTAAACCCATTAATGAAGGTTGTGGTAGTCAAGTGGTTGGATGCAGGAACCGTATACCCTATATCTGATTGCAAATTGGTAAGTCTAGTACAGTTTGTGCCCAAAAAGGGAAGAATGACGGTGGTGACTAATAAGAAGAATAAGTTGATCCCCATAAGAACAATTATTGGGTGGCAAATCTGCATGGACTATAGAAAGTTGAATGACACCACCAGAAATGATAATTATCCGGTACCTTTAATCGTTCAAATGTTGGATAGGCTGGTAGGTGAGGAATACTACTGTTTTTTTAATGGCTACTTAGGGTAGCATCATATTTTCATTGCACCAAAGGATCGGGAAAAGACTACATTCACTTTCCTGTATGGCACATATGCATTCAAGCGAATCCATTCGGCTTGTCCAATTTCCCAACCACATTTAAGAGATGTATAATGTCGATATTCCATGATATGGTGGAAGATTTTTTTGACGTATTCATGGAAGACTTATCGGTGTTTGGTGAGTCTTTTGAACTTCGTTTGAGTAATCTTGACAGATTTCTTTCCAGGTGTGAAGAAACAAATATGGTGCTTAACTGGGAGAAGTGTCACTTTGTAGTTTGAGAAGGCATTATTTTGGGGAACAAGATCTCTAAAAGTGGGCTGGAAGTTCACAAAGCTAAAGTGGAAGTTATGAGAAGTTGCCACCTCCCATCACAATAAAAAGAGTTAGAAGCTTCCTTGGACATGCTGGGTTTTACAAGAGGTTCATCAAGGACTTCTCTATGACTACAAGACCTATGTGCAGCGTATCAGAGAAAGAGATGATATTTGTATTTGATGAAAAATGTTTGCAGGCATCTGAGTTGCTGAAGAAGAAGTTAATAGAAGCTCCATTTCTCATTGCTCCAAATTGGGAGCTTCCGTTTAATCCCATATGTAATGCTAGTGACATAGCGGTTGGGCTAGTATTGGGGTAGAGAAAAGAAAAAATGTTCCAGTCCATCTACATGTTCGCATAGTTCATCTACATCTAGAGTTATATATATATATATATATATATATATATAACTCTCTCTCTCTCTCTATATATATATATATAGTTATATATATATATATATAATCATATATATATAGTTATATAGTTATATAGTTATATAGTTATATATAGTTATATATAGTCTTAACTTAAAAGCTGTCAAAAATAGTCAAAGATACGACTAGCCTTTCCACGTACCCTGAATCAATCTAATAGCCGTGGTTGGCTTCCGTGGTTTGGGACTGTGGATCTAAATGTTGCAGCCTCAAAGAAAAACTAAGTATGGAACCATTCCCTTCAACCACAAACCATGGTCTTGTCTACTAGGTGTGGTTTGCCTCGGTAGATCACCACAAAATTATCAGATCATGCTGACAAGGCAGCTTTGTGGGGTTTTTTTGGGGTCCTCCTCTAGGAACCCTTCGGTGGTCCTTGGGGGATCGTACCGGACATTTGTTATGACCGGAGAGCACCCCCTAGACGTAATCGACGTCTTCGTCCTCAAAGAGGCCTTAGACAAGCCCTTAGCATACATCATCGCATCATAGAAAGAATAAAAAGCAGACAAGTTATAAACTTTACATTTGAAGTTCAACTTCATTTCACATACATCAAAAATAGAGTACATTGTCTCACAATTCCATCTAAAACATAATAGTATAGAGAAGTTGGCAGTTAGCCCTTCATCAATATAATAGTCTTATAAGAGAATACAACATAGTCCTTGAATAGGAAATACAACAAAGTATTTATAGCAAAATAACCAAAATCTAGATTCATAGGCTTCGCCCTCAGACTTGAGGACTCACCAACTTGGAAACAATCCAAGCTTCTTTGAGAATGGCCTTGAAGCACCTCAATTGCCTTAACCTACATTTTTGTAGAAATAGAAGAAGTATGGTTAGTATAAACCACATGTATAATTATGGATATATACGAGTAAAACATTTTAAGACATGCACAAAGGGACATTTTAGTATAAACATGCTACGTTCACTTTAAAAGACATTATGCACATTCCAAGAACATATACAAGTTCACAACACAATAAGACATAGTCATATTCATGTTCAAGAGTAACATCATAATAAAGCCATAATCAACATTTCATCAATACATCACAAGACCTTACTCAAAACCTCAATCCAATTTCACTAGTTCAATGTGTATATGAAGCCCCAGAACACCACATAAACCAAGCAAATTAGCAAAGAGATTGTAAGCATTATTTGTACCTCATATATCATCATAACAAGTGTAGTAAACATCATACGTAACCATTTAGACCAACATTATTTACATCAAGTGAAACCAACATCATATATGACCAACATCATATATATATCATCAATACATAAAGAACTCACCCTAGAACTCCCTCCAAGGTCCCCTTGTGCAATGTATAGGTAAAGTCTCATACCATGACCTACACTAAGTAACACCTCTTTAGTAGTACTAGTTAGTGTTCATCTTATTACTTCCATTCGTTCATTTTACTTTTGGGAAACATTACCATAACCGAAAATAGACCATGTGATCTAAACATGGAATCCGGTGCCAACCACTCACATCGGAGGGTGTACTACTTGACAAGGTAGGACATATACATGATAATAACATCTAGGTGTATCCACTAGCTAGGTTTACTATGGTAGAAAATAGTTAATGAACTAGGATATTATTACTAGAAACCCTTTTTATGCTAATTAGCATTGTAGTTTCCACCTAATGAGAGAAATAGTGTGGAACTCCCTTCCTTTGTGAAGGAACAAATCTCATTGTCAAGTTCACTCGCTGCTAAATTTGAAGTGTATTTAAGTCCTTTTTTTCAAAATAATAATTCATAACATAGGGCTTAGGTGTTTAACCCCTCATATAACATGTTCATAGCTCATAGGTTCAAGGATGAGAAAGTCCTTTCATCACAAACCCAACATCATGTGAGAATAATACTTCATAACATAGTCATAAGATACACATAGGATTTACCTTCAACCCCTCAAAATAGTACACTTATCATCACCTCACAACCAGCATATTCATAGCATAATAAACATTTATAACTTCATCATTCATACTTCAATTGACCAACATTACCAAAGATAAGCCAACATCACTACAACAACAAGTTCATGACCTTGAAGGTATTACCAATGGGCTCCATGAAACCCATACAAGATTCTATACCAATTATATGATATGTACCCATCAAATCATTTATCATCAACATAAGATAGCCAATTATACAAGAGAATACTCAATTACATCACCTCTACTCATAATTGAACCTAATTAAGAGTTAAGATTAGGAGAAGAGGGACATTCACGGATTCTTAAAGAAATAGATCAAATACCCAATCAACACATGATATATGCAGTCCATGAAGCAATAATACAATTAACACCAATATATCAATGTATATAGTCATCATCTTCAAGCAATTCATCAATCAAGATCCATGATTTATGAAATTGGGGATGAACATGGGTCCTATGCAATTTCATTTAAAAACATCATTTACCCATCATTAAACACTTATATAATCCTAAGTAATCATAATTCACCACAATTGATCCACAATTTAGATTTTAGGAGAATACCCAAGTGTAGAGAAAATCCTTGATTTTGGGGGGATTTAAAGTCATCTCTGAATGGACCTCATGGGGAAAGAAATCCCAAGAGTGAAAGAATATCTACCTTAGTGAAAAATTTATCCACGAATTTGAGTATAAAACTTGGAAGATTGGTCTTCTTCTTCAAGCTCCAATGCTCTTCAATAAAGGTTGGATGGAGAGAGAATTTAGAGAGATGTGTGAGTGATTTTGATTTAAAGTTGGGGATTTGATTAGGTGGCTAAAAAATAACTTAAACTGACCTAAAATCTATATATATCGCAACCCCTAAAATACAAAAAATACCCCTCACTTAATTATACTTTTTTGTGAAGTCAACCCGACTTTTTAACGACGCGACTAAATTTGGGACACGGCTGCGCATCGTTGGGGCACCTCCTAATCTTTTTTTCTGGGATCCGATTTGAGGTAGAGAGGTTCGTTACAACCACGCATCGTGATGCAATTTTTCCCTTTTTGAGTGATGAGCGATAAACGCGCAGGCACCCTATAAAAGGGGTTGTTTTTAAGATGCCTTGGCAGACTCCTTTCCAACGCTTGGGCCCTCTTCAAGGACCCCTAAGGTGGTCCTTGAGGAGTTGTAATGGGAAGTTTTGATCCCTAAAACATTATTTTACATATTTAAAGTGTTTTAACAAATCTACTCTTTTACGACACTCCCAAACCTTCATAAGACCTAAGGACGCTTACTAGTTCAATTCCACTAGTTTCCGAACGTCATTATCGTCGCTTGGCGTTTAGGCTCTAATACTTCTAAATTAATTTGTTTATATTATTCTAGGTCTGGAAACACCATTTTAATCATTTTTCAATAGGTATGGCTCTAGACTATGTCTGGATTTTCTGATATGTAACAACATTTAACCCATAAACATAGTGTACTAAATGTTAGAGTCACTTATACAATTTTTTTCACCCTCAAACAACACTCCAAACATCAACAACAAAACCCTTACATCTCACTAGTTCAAATGAATAGTTTACGAACATTATAGTTGTTTCTTAACATTTGACTTCTAAGCTCATCAAAACAACTTGAAAATCCATTTGTCATCATTTAATCAAGATTTCAACTATAAACTGACATGTGATCCTCTAGTTCAACCTACTAGATTTAGTCTATCCTTATATAGATCTTACTTGATTTTGTAGGGTGTTACAATTAACCTCACCTAGAATTAAAATTCCATAGGACTCGCTACCCTCGCTGCATCGCGCCCCACGTAAGTAATTTTGTTTTTCAGTTAACAATGTGTTTGACCCGTATAGGAATAGAAATAACCCAACCCAATGCCCCTTTTATCCTCACAGACCCCGTCCCCGAACCCATTACACTCTAATTTCACATGATATTTGCCTCATGTTGGCATATGCGATTTCTCCTAGTCCCCTCTTTATCCTGAAGCAACTTCACTTGTTCTGCAGTTCGATTTTCACCAATTTCATCACTCTAGGTATGTGTTTTATAGTTTCTTTCATGTTCTAGTTGGTGTTATGTCTGTAATGATTGAGGTTTTTACATGTAGTGTTTAGAAAGGATTTGGGGTGGTATGAAACTGGTTGTTCCTTGTTGGCTTACTACTATTTCGAAGTCTAAGTAGAAACACACCCTTTTATTTATTTTTGGGGGAAGTTAGTACATCGATAGAATGTTTGATGTGGGTTATGAAAGTCTGAGAAAGATTGTCATGTTTGTAGGTTACTTTCATATTCTTCAGTAGTTGTATGTAGTTACTCATTTATGGGTTATTATGGGAAATTGTTGGGTGTTGTATTTTGGTCATGAGGTGTTCGTGTACTTTGATATTTTGCTCATATTGTGGGGGTTTGAAACAACTTATTTGTGGTTTCTTTGAATTCTTGAGTATATACATTTTCCGTCACCTGTATGTGGCTTATGGGTTTTGCCTGATTGTTGGTAGTTTTTTTGTACACATGCTCTTTCTTGAGTATTGTGCTATTGTGATGGTTGTGTGATTGTGTCTGTGCGACATAATTGGGTAATGCCGGCTAAGGGTCTATAGTATCGAATTCTTCTGTAGACATTATGTTTGTGCTAAATGTCTGAATGGTAAGTGTTGCTTAATGGTATTGGCTGGGTGGTAATGTGCATTTATGGGTTTATCTTGCTTGCATGAAATCTTGAGTAACACTACTTAATTGTTGTGTGGTTGTAACTGATGTTGCAATGCCTATCCGATTTTGTGAACGTGATACTTACTTGAGTATGTTGTTTGTAAGTTTTGGGGAAGTCTAAATACCTAGGCTTATGACTGCTTTAATATAAGTGTGGGGTTGTGTGTGCACACCACCCAAAAGTGTATCAATGATATGTGTTGTGAGCTGATTTGTGTATACTTGCAGGTAATCATATTTTGTTTCCACCGGCCCGGTAAGAAAGTAACCATTTCAATCCATACAAAACACAGTCGGAATGGGAAAGTCCCACCTGCACCGGTAGTCCCCAAAGGCCAAACCAAGTGGTTAGGAGTTAAAACGGTCACTATAGAGGGCAAGGCTTGGTAAAAAAATCACACCAAGGCCTCTTATTTCTCCAATGTATATATCAACAGGGACAGTCTGGCGCGTGAGTTCCCACAAAATCTGAGGCGAATTAGAGATCTAGGGATGGAGTTCATCTTTACTGAACCGGCAGAGTGTCACATGCACATGGTCAGAGAGTTTTACACTAACTGGGCACCTGAAGCAAGATCTAACTATGTGATGGTTATAGGTAGGAATGTATCCATCACACCCACATGTATAAATTATATATTGGGTACACTAGAGGGCACATACACACTTGTGTTGATAGAGTTTAACACACACTCTCAATACAAGACCAACTGCGGTCCATAGTCCATGGTAAAATGGACTAAGCATAGCGGGAAGAGAGATCACCAATCTCTTCTCTACATGCACATGCTTCAGGAGACACACATTTGGTTGAAAGTTGTGATGAATGGTTTGATACCGAGGCTACACTACACCGATATTACTTCTGACACAATGTGTTTGGTGTATGCGTTGATGGTCGGCATAGGGCTTAATATTGGAGATATTGTAAAATCTGTTATGCGCAAGGATCAGGTGTACAAAGGGAACATGTATGATTTTGATGGATTGATTACCCAGAGGTGTCATACTGCTGGTGTCCCTGAAGAGAATATAGACTATATAGCACCCTTGTATGTAACACCAGTGAACATTACTCACACCAAGGGGCCTAACACTACGTTTGGCCCGACCCTCACCATTGCTGAGCACCATAAGAGGGAGGAGCTGATTATGGAGAGAATGTATGACCTAGAGATGCCGAGACTCTAGAATGAATGTCTGGTTTCTAGTGGTGCCCAGTTGGGCAAGGTCGAGAGGACTATGTCAACGCATAACTTGGTGATGGTCCTGAGCTTTGTAAGCCAGTCGATAATTATATTTCGACCTACAAAGAGAACGTGCGAGCTACCTTTGATGTGGAGTCCGACTCAGAGGAAGATATAGACACAACTCAGGCCAGTGATGAGTCCGATGGGGATTATACAATGAAAGATTGATCATAAAGTGTTTTGACCTTACCTCTTAAACTATTCTAATTTTATTGTCAAGAAATGGGGGTAGTTATATTGTATAATTATGGGGTTAGGGTGAAAAACATATATGGTATGTCTACATATTCTTATTCTTGAACATTGTTAGAGTCTGTTTTGTTTTTGTCAATTTTATTTTGGGTTCATTGGAGGTTATTTTTGGTTCTTTGGCCAAGGATAGTGTCCCTTTAAACCATACAAAGAAAAAAAGATTTTGTCTTTATTGGACTAAGTCAATATTAGTTGTTGAGTCGCATGACCCAATGATTGATGCATGATGAGTGTCTTTAGGATACTTTAGTTAATTGACTCTTATGTTGGTGTGTGCTAAAATAGAAAGTCAGAAAGGAATGTATGAAAAGCATGGTTGAAATTGATGTATTAATGCAGTTGAATTCTTTAATATAATTTGAATGATGCAACTTAAGCTCAATCTGAACCTTTTGTATGATCTGATTATGTTTCTATGATTAATCCATTCTGAATATAACATGTGCCATGAGCAGTAAGTCTTTGGGATATTCGTGAATGCATCTTAGACTAGAATTTGTCCAAGCTGTTATTGAAAAGAAATACAAGTGTTATTGTATTTAAAAGATGACAACACGCTTTCTTTCAATTGTCTTCAATTGTAGCCTGTTAAGAAACAAATATCCCTAGTACATCCCAATCGAACATTTTAGCATTGATTTTGTTCTAATCTACATAATTAAGTTGAATCCCTTTTAATGATAGCTTGAGATTTATCTCAAACCCTAATGCACTATGTTAGAAGAAAAGGTAAAAACAACATAAGGTGGAAATATTTACTTGTTGGGAAAGAGTGAGAAGAGGTGGTGAATGGTACCCGATGAGTTTGAATCTGATTTTGGCTTGGGATCTTTACGACATTATGCACTTCAATAAAGGTTAAGAATCCGAGTTGAAGGTGGCTAACTTAGTAAACACCTCAATGAAGGCCCTGGCCCTTACAAGGGCATTGTGGAGTTGCAGTCGGGAGAAATCTCTAAGTCAAGGGTGGCTATTATTGAGCATAAAAAAAACAAATAAAGGGGCAAGTAAGAAATAAATGCATGGTTGGTAACACAGGTGGAAACCTATGAAGAAGGAAAGGGCTGACGAAAAGAAAAAAATTGTGAATGTAAGAGATAAGTTGAATATAGTGCATTAGAGAGGATAAGTGACCAATTTTATCTAAATAAATCCTCCCTTACCTTAATCCTACATTACAACTAGATAAGTCATGTTTGATTTTGAGCATAATACACTTTATTGGTAGAGATTTACTAATAGGCAAGCTTATGGTTCTAAGTGCATATATGTTTGATGTTATTGTTGAGTGAGAGTGTAACGTGTTTGCGTAATCCTTAAATTATATTCAATTTGATGTGTTGAGTGGGTGGATTATTCTTTGGAGTGAGGGGCACTTGTTCTATGAAGGATATGTTATATGTAATGGTGCACATGTTGTTGACTGTGTTTGTTGTAAAAGGTTTTCAGGTCAATTACACGAGTCATGCAGATTCTGAATAAAAACATGCATGTGTTAAATGGAAATAGATTCTTGGAAGATAGTTGGGGATGAAAAACAACCATAGTAGTAACTTTAGGTCTAGGAGTAGTTGGTATGTTTTTCGAGGATGAACAAAGCTCTAAGTGTGAGGTAGTGATATTAGGCATACTTATATGCTTAGAAAGCTAATTATGTCCGTATTTAAGCATAGTTTGAAGTCAATATGTGCTTGTTTATAGTGTTATTTTGTCTTTTGTCTGTTTATAAGCTAACTAACATGACTAGTTGTGTAGTAAAGCTTAAGCAGAGAAACAAGCATGGATATGTACAATGGGGAACACAAGAGATCTATGTCAGAAGAAAGCAAAGAATAAGCAGGAGGAAAAGGCACCTAAGGCCTCTTTGTTCCCTCTCCGCATCCCGGAGAAAAAAATAATTTTGCCCAAAAAAAATCATGATTTAGGTAGAGCACTTCGTGCCATCTCTAATTCGCGGAGAGGGAGTCCCAATTAATTTATCAAAGTGAGTTGGACGACAAACACTCTGTGGAGTGCCCGCATCGCGAAGTAGGCTAATGTGCCCAAAAAGAAATCTTAAAAGTCCTTCCGCGTCGCCCCCCATGTGCCTTGTTTTGGCCGTTTCGGATTTTAGTATAAATAGGTTATTACTTTATTTTATTAATTATTCTTTTACTGGGTTTTGAAGAACGACGACTTGGGAGAAGGTTTTCACCATTCTTTGGGTTCTTTGCTAAACTTTTCTCTATTCTATATCTTTATGTTCATGTCACCACCGGGGAGCACCCCCAAGATGTAACCGGCGTCGTTGTCCTTGGAGAGGACTAATAATCGTCTCTTAAGATTCGTCATAACATATATATTGAGGTTTACATAGACCTCTCACATACTACTCAGGTAATTTACTTAGACTCCTCGCATAGGGAACTTACATAGGATTCTCATTTGGCTAACATATACAACATATAATGAATTAGTCTGATAATACCGTCTCACCGTCTCACATTAAACCATCTAAAAAAGTACAATATTTGTTCATAGCCCTTACACAAGTATATATTGCCATAGAGGGCTCACAACAAATGCCTTCACGAATAAGTAAAAAATGTCTTTAGACAATATCAATACTACTAGAGTAAATCAAAAGGCACCATCCTTGAACTTGGAGGACTCACAAAATACTTGGAGGAAGAATTCTATGTATCCTTGCAAAGTGGCCTAGAAGCTCTTCGATGACTGGAACCTACAAAGTTTGGGAAAAAGGGAAGAAATATGGGTTAGTACAAAAAATATGTACTATGTATGTTTCCTATGCATAAAATCAGTAATGCATGAGAAAAGGCACAACTTAGTAAAAACCATGCATTATGTTTAATAACTCAACATGTACGCATATAGAACATTTTAAGTCAACATTATAAGTCAACCAAACATGATATTAACGTGACACATAAGTAACCTAAAGCAATACTTGTGCATTGCCAAGAATTGAACCCCATAACCCTATCCAACGCTAAGTATAACCTTAAGTCACTTACAACATGCATACAACATAATCTCATACTTTAACATAACATGCTTGATTCATAAGTTCACATAAAATTTAATATACATAACATGTAACCAACTTGATCATGCAACTCACTACTAGAACCATCTTTTAGGATCCCACATGTGCAATGAGTAAGAGAAGCACCTTAACCTCCCTCACCCTATGTATTAACCTTTAAGACAAGCCATAATAATAGTTGACATACTTGACACATTCATTTACCTTATTACATCAGGGAAAGAAGTGCAATAACAAACATGAGACCATGTGAGCTACATTAAATCCGGTGTTCTCTTCCCACATTGAAAAGAGAGGGTTAACACCTGCCTAAGGCGTAACCATTCTTACATAGATATATCGGTGGTTCAACTAAGCCATAGTTTTATGTGGGCAGATAGTTAAGGGTCAAGGAGATTGTCACTAGAAACTTTTACTTACTAACGTGGAGGTTTCCAACTCATGAGAAAACACATATCTTAGGAATCTTGACTTACTAAATGTGAAGAAACCTAAGTGGGGGGCCGGAATTACTAAATGTGAGACCTAAATCTCATTTACATTCCCTTTAGGTTAGAAATACTTGATATCAACATCACAACCACACATTACATATAGAAGCATCACAATCTAAGTAAATCATACTTCATAATCGAATTTAAGAAGAATCAATCTTCATGCCTTATTGTCCTTTCATTGCCCTCATGCTTCAATTACTAAGAATTACATAGCCAATGCATAAACAAGGTAAATTAAAGAAGTAAAACATAGCAATTACTATTCTACATATTCATATAACATCATCTTTCATAATTACTATAGAATTATAAGGCATAATGAGTGTAGGGAAGAACAAGGATTCAAAAGGGAAATCTTGATTGATTAAAAATAATTGACCTTAATACTTAGTTAACCAATGATAAAATACTATAATACATCACAATTAATTAACAGTTTTGTTTTGAAAAGAGAACCCTCGTCTAGATTAAAACCCTAGTTTTTGGGAAATTGAAAATCATCTTCCAAAGGGCCTCTTGGGGAAAGGAATCGCAAGAGTGAAAGAAATCATACCTTAGTGATGATCTTTCCACGAATTTCAGGTGAAATCCTTAGTGAATTAGTCCTACACTTGAAGCTCTAGTGTCCTACAATGGTTGTTGAAGTTTGGGAAAGAGAGAGACTACAGAGAAGTTAGAGAGATGTGAGTTTGGTAATTGTGGGGTGTTGGGTTAGTTTAATGAGAGTTAGGCCTTTTATAGTCCCTTAAATAACTAAATTAACCCCCCCCCCTAAAACCTTAATTAACCACCTATGTAACTAATTAATTAAATCATCCCCTTAAGAATTAGGCAGTCAAAAACAGACCAACCTACGAGACCTCAACCTACGGTCCATAGATCCATCGACGCACCATACTAGCAAGGCGTTGATTGGGTAAGAGACTTGAATTTTTGGGGATTTTTTTAAATTGTCTAAGTTTTCACCTACGGAGCTACAAAGGTTCTTCCACTAAACGATATCGCGTCATTTGGCTCATAGGTGTGCACTGTCAAGAGACAACTTTTTTGGACGATTGGAAGGGTCCTCTCGAAGGACCCCTAGGGTGTTCTTGGAGAGTCGTATCCAGATTTTTTGACCCTAAAACACTCTAATATATGTTTAATACCTTTTTACCAAATTTTTTGTTAAATTCCGACTCCAAACACCCATTGAAACATGCCAAGGCTCACTAGTTCTCATTACAATTCACCGGACGTCATAGACATTCTTGGACATTTTGAATCTAACACTTCCTAAATGTTGTAAATACATTATCTTAGGCTTATAGATAGTGTTTTGAGTCTTACTTGAAAAGAATCACCAACCTCAAATCACCCAACCGGAGACCGATACCTCCTACCATAGAGTGCTTCAAATGGGGCCATGGAAATACTCGAATGGTAAATATTATTATAGGAGAACTTACTAAAAGGTAGATGATCTTCCCAACTTCCCTTGAAATCAATAACACAAGCTCTTTTACGGTTTGACTGGTACGCTCCGCTTGACCATCTATTTGAGGATGAAAAGCGGTGCTAAGCTTCACTTGAGTACCTAACCCTTTTTGAAAAGACCTCCAAAAATGAGAAATGAATTGGGCAACTCTATCCAAAATGATGGACAAAAGGATACTATGCAAGCTCAAAATTTCGTCAAGGTACAACCTTGCATACTGTTCCGCTTAATTAGTAGACTTAACGGGAATAAAGTGAGCGGATTTCGCCAACCTATCCACAATAAACCATATTGAGTCATTTTGCCTACGTGTTCGAGGCAAACCCACTACGAAGTCCATATTAATGTCTTCCCACTTCAAAGTAGGAACATTCATTACTTGAGTCAAACCACTCGGCTTTTGATCCTCGGCCTTTACTTGTTGACAGTTTGGGAACTTAGCCACAAATTCCCCTATGTCCATTTTCAAACCTTCCAACCAATAGACTTCTTGAATATGACGGTACATTTTTTTTGCGCCCGGATGAATAGAATATCACGACCCATGATCTACTTGTATAATTTTCCCCTCAAGTTGTCAACATCCGGTATGCACAATATACCTTGGTACCTAAGTACACCATCCCCCCCCCCTTGGGATAATGACTCATTAAACTTTCCAAGTACTGACTCCTTCAATTCCATCAATAGAGGATCAAGATGTTTCTTAGATTTCACCTAAACCACTAAAAACGATTCAGAGTTTTGGTGGACCACAAAACCATCATTTCAAGAATCTTCCAACCGAACATCCAACCGAGCAAACCTATGAACATTTTTTCCTTGGTACTTCTTACCCCTTCCGCATGAGACACACTTCCCATGGTCGTACGACTTAAAGCATCTGGAACCACAATGGACTTTCCAGGGTGGTACAGAACACTCATGTCGTAATCCTTCAAGAGTTCCAACCATCTTCTTTGTCAAAGATTCAACTTTTTTTGGGTGAATACATATTGAAGGCTTTTGTGGTTGGTATATACATCAACATGGACACCATACAAGTAATGCCTCCATATTTTCAAGGCAAACACTACGGCCGCTAATTCAAGGTCTACCTTCCCATGTTGCATAAGGACACTACCCAAACCCACTCTAGAAGCATGACAACATACCACAAAACCCTTGGTACCCTCCAGTAAAGTCAACACCAGAGAAGAGGTAGTCCTATCTTTCAACATTTGAAAGCTTCTTTCACATGCTTCCGACCACTCAAATTTAACACTCTTTTGGGTCAAGGTATTCAGAGGAGAAGAAATGGATGCAAACCTTTCCACAAACCTCCTATTGTACCCAGCTAAACCCAAGAAACTTCTAATGTCAATTGCAGTCAATGGTCTAGGCCAATTCTTAACCTCCTTGGTTTTCTTTGGGTTGAGATATATACCCTCACTTGAGATAATATGACCAACGAACTCGAGCGATCTTAACCAAAACTCACACTTGCTATACTTGGAAAATAGTTGGTATTCCTTAAGGATTTGCAACACTACCCCCAAATAATCCATATGTTCGTCTTCACTCTTGGAGTACACCAAAACATAATCAATAAAGACAATCACAAAGGAGTCAAGATAATCTCGGAACACCCTATTCATTAGGTCCATGAAAGCCGTCGGAGAATTTGTTAGACCAAAGGACATGACTAGGAACTCATAGTGACCTTACCTAGTTCGGAAAGCCATTTTAGGTATGTCCTCTCCTCTCACCCTATGTTTGTGATAATTTAACCTCAATTAAATCTTAGAAAAATAACTTGCCCCTTGTAATTGATCAAACAAATAATCGATTCTAGGGAGAGTATACTTGTTCTTTATGGTAACCTTATTTAGTTTATAATAGTCAATGCACATCCTAAGGGACCCATCCTTCTTCTTTACAAACAACTCCAGAGCACCCCAAGGAGAATTACTCCGTCTTATGAAACATTTGTCAAGTAAATCTTTGAGTTGAAGCTTAAGTTCTTGTAACATGGCTGGATACATACGGTAAGGAGGGATTGATATAGGTTTTGTATCCGGCAACAAGTCTATGTCAAAGTCTATTTCCCGTTCGGGTTGAACTCCAAGCAAGTCATAGGGAAAAACTTTTGAAAAATCCTCACTACGGGCACCGACTCTAATGGAGGAATTTTGGATTAAAGGTCCTTGATCCTTAAAACATTATAAGGACACCATTTAGGGATCATTTTGTAAGCTTTTAGACACGAAATAATTTGACCTCTAGGGACTGAGTTACCCCCTTAAATTCTAAGACGAGTTCACTTAGGAATTGGAACTTGACTACCCTTATTCTAAATTCTATGGAAGCAAAACAAGCATGCAACCAATCCATCCCAAGATGAAATCAAAATCATCCATATCAAGTTCTACCAAGTCAACAAAAGTAACTCAATTGGGCAATAGGACAACTCTTAAAGACTCTTTTGGCCACAAGTAGTCACCCACCTGGGTTTTTAACCAAAAAAGGTTCCATTAGGACATTGGGGTAACATATTAAACTCTCAAGATACTAAAGGAGTTAGAAATGATAAAGTATCACCGTATCTAGTGAAGCAAAGACATTAATATAGAACACTTTTACCATACTGGTGACGACATCGGGAGACTCCTCTTTATCACCTCTCGAGCGGAGAGCATATAAGCGATTCTTCTTAGGAGCATCAGGATTGGGAGAACTTGTTTGTGCTTGATAATTTTCTCTCCCTTGAGACTTCATTATAGGACAACGCCTCTTCAGGTGACCACTCTTGCCACAACCATAGCAATTTCCCATACCAACTAGATACTTGCCTTCATTCTTTATACCACATTTAGCACAGGAAGACTTCTTAACATAAGGACCACTACCTTTCTTCTACTTAGGCTTGGGTGTAGATATTGTACCTTTGTTAACCCTTGGAATTGTAGAAGTACTTTGATTGGTGAACCTTTTCTTGAACCTTGGCTTATTTTGCACCTCAAATCTAGAATTTACATCATCGGCCCCTGTCCTCTTCAAATCTCTACCATCTGGCTTAAGCTTTTGCTCCTCAATTTTTTCGGCATGAACCATGAGACGAGAGATATCCATGCTACGAATCAACATAGCCGGACTACATTCATTCACCGCAAGTTTGGATACCCCCATTACAAATTTGTTCCTCTTGGCTCTAGAATCCGCCACAATAGTAGGAGCATACTTGGATAGTTGAGTGAAATTGAGACTATAATCCTTCACACTCATACCCCCTTAGAGTAAGTTGATGAATTCTTGCATATTCCTCTCCCTTAATTCCAAGTTAAAGAACCTATCAACGAAGGCCATCTTGAAAGCTCCCCAAGTAATCCTACCTTCTCTAACCGGCCTCTCATCTTTTCATTGCTCATACCAAACTTGATCCACATCTTTGAGTTGGTAGGCGGCTAGCTCTGCCTTTTCTTGAGAGACACCCCCATAGCATCTAGTACCTTTAACACTTCATCAATGAAGCCTTGCGAGTCCTCCTCCACCTTGAAGCCAAAGAAAGTAGGGGGATTCATCCTTGTGAAATCCTTTATCGTTGACGCGGTGGTGCTAGAATTGGGGTTCACTTGGACCTTAGCATCCTTAGAAACTTGAACACTTGGTTCAAGCTATGAATGGCCACCCTTATCTCAACATTAGACATAGCCCCTTCTTCAATAGGAACATGAGGGTTTTGAGGCCCGTAGGGGGAACCACCTCATTCTCATTCTTCTCTTCGATCCTTCTAGTGTCGTTCCTTCTTGTATTCATTTCCTACAAGGACAAGAAAGATATTAGAATATAAGAACATGTAGAGTTAAGATTCTAGAGGCATAACTTCATCAATACCAATAAAACAAGACTTTCATAGGCATCACATAGCCCCTCATTAATAATTGTGGAGCGCTTCACAATCATGAACAAGACTCTACATGACATTGTTTAGTGAGACATCAATCATAAGATTAAACTCATGATCTGAAACAAAGTTTATCACGACCGGGGAGCACCCCCTAGACGTAACCGACGTCCTCCTCCTTGGGGAGGACTAAGACTAGCCCCATAGCATTCGCCATAACATATCATTGGTTAAAATGCGGAAAAATTAAAACTTTATATATATGTATACATACATATATGTATATACATACATATATATGTATATACATAGACCTCTCACATACTACTAGGGAGTTTACTTAGACTCGTCGCATAGGAATCTTACATAGGTTTCTCGTTTAGTTAACATATCCAACATATAAGGAAATAGTCTAATAATACCGTCTCATATTACACCATCTAAACGAAGTAAAATATTTGGTCATAGCCCTTACACAAGTATATATTGCCATAGAGGGCTTACAACAAATCGCTTCAAAAATAAGGAAAAAAACGATTGTCTTTTGATAGTATCAATACTATTAGGGTAGATCAAAAGGCACCATCCTCGAACTTGGAGGACTCCCCAACTACTTGGAGGAAGAAGTCCAAGTATCCTTGCAAAGTGGCTTAGAAGCTCTTCAATGGCTGGAACCTACAATGTTTCGGAAAAAGGGAAGAATATGGTTTAGTACAAAACATATGTACTAAGTATGGTTCGTATGCATAAAATCATTAATGCATGAGAAAAAGCACAATTTAGTCAAAACAATGCATTATGTTCAATAACTCAACATGTACGCATGTAGAACATTATAAGTCAACCAAACATGATATTAACCCGACACATAATTAACCTAAAGCAGTACTTGTGCAATGCCAAGAATAGAACCCCCATAACCCTATCCAAAGCTAAGTATCACATTAAGTCTGCTGCAACATGCAGACAACATAATCTCATACTTTATCATAACATGCTTGACTCATAAGTTCACATAACACTTAACATAACATGTAGCCAACTTGATCATACGACTCGCTACTAGAACCATCCATTAGGATCACAAATGTGCATTGAGTAAGAAAAGACTCATACCCTCCCTCACCCTATAGAATCCCACATATGCAATGAATAAGAAAATTCACATACCCTCCCTCACCCTAGCTTTAAGACAGGCCCTAATAATAGTTCACATATTTGACTCATTAATTTACCTTACTACATTAGGGAAAGAAGTGCAACAACTGACATGAGACAATGTGAGATACATAGAATACGGTGTTCTCCTCCCACACCGCAAAGATAGGGTTAACACTTTCCAAAGCTGTAATCATTCTTACATAGCTATCTAGGTAGATCCACTAAGATACAGTGTTATGTTGGCACATAGTTAAGGGTCAATGAGATCGTTACTAGAAACCTTGTCTTAATAACGTGGAGGTTTCCATCTTATGATACAACACATATCTTGGGAATCCGGACTACTACACGTGAAGAACCAATGTGGGAGGCTAGACTTACTAAACGTGAGACCTCCATCAAATTTACATGCCCTTTCGGTGCTAAGCATTTATTCCCTTTATTAGTCATCATACTAATCGTACAAGATCACATTAGCCTCTTCTAGAACCCTATGTGAACAATTCATCATAATAGCTCATAGGTATTCATAAGTGAGAACTAACCTTTCACTTTAGAAAACAACATACAATTGAGTAAACGTTTCACTCAACACTTTATCATTATTATGAGAAGTTAGTTTGATCATACAATAATCATATCTTAACGTACTTGCATACTTCATAGCCAATTGAATAGTTTAGGGTTAAGGATGAGAAATACTTGTTATTAACATCACAACCAAACATTAACATAGAAGCATTACAATCTAAGTAAATCATACATCATAATTGAATTCAAGAAGAATCAAACTACATACCTTATTGCCCTTTCCTTGCCTTCATACTTCAGTTACCAAGGTAAATTCAAGAATTAATACATAGAAATTACTATTTTACGTATTCATATAGTCATCATCTTTCACAATTACTATAGAATTACAGGGCATAATGAGTGTAGGGAAGAATAAGGTTTCAAAGGGGAAATCTTGATTGACTAGCAAAAATTGACCATTATTACTTATATAAACAATGATAAAAGTCTATATTCATCATTATTAATTAACAATTTCGTTTTGAAAAGGGAACCCATGCCTAGATTGAAACCCTATTTTTTGGGGAAGTTAAAAATCATCTTTAAAAGGGCGTCTTGGGGAAAAGAATCTCAAGAGTGATAGAAACCATACCTTAGTGATGATATTTCCACGAATTTTAGGTGAAATACTTGGTGAATTCTTCCTACACTTGAAGCTCTAGTGTTCTTCAATGGAGGTTGAAGTTTGGGAAAGAGAGAGACTAGAGAGAAGTTAGAGAGATGTGAGTTTAGAAATTGTGGGGTGTTGGGTTAGTTTAATGAGGGTTAGGCCTTTTATAGTCCCTTAACTAAATAAATTAACCCCACCCCCTAAACCCTTAATTAACCACCTAAGTAACTAATTAATTAAATCATCCCTATAAAAATAAGGCAATCCAAAACAGACCCAACCTACGAGACCTCGACCAATGGTCTATAGGTCCATCAACACCACAGTGCTTGAAAGGTGTCGGTTGGGTCAGAGACTGGAATTTTTGGGGCTTTTTTGACATTGGCTAAGTGTTCACCTACAAATCCATCGATGGTTCATAGACCAAACGACAACCCATCGTTTGTCTTGTAGCTGTGAAGTGTGAAAACATAGTTTTTTGTGTCAGTTTTGAAGGGTCCTCTCCAAGGACCCCTAGGGTGGTCCTTGGGTAGTCTTACCTGGATGTTTCGACCCTAAACACACTATAAAACATGTTTAGCACCTTTTAACCAATTTTTGTGAAATTCTGACTCCTAAAACCCATTGAAACATGCTTGGCACACTACTATTCATTTCACAATTCACTGGACGTCATGGACGTTCTTTGAAATTTTGACTCTAACACTTCCTAAGTGTTGTAAATTCATTATCTTAGGCTTAGAAACAGTTTTTCGAGTCTTACTTCATCATGATAGGCTCTTTACCAATTCATGAAATTTAAGAGTGTTACATGTCATTAAACATTGTTTGATCAATTCTTGATTATGAGTAACTAAATACGCTACTTATAGGGTTATGCCCAAGATGATTGTAATATAATGATTTTTATCGGGTTAATATTAATTATCATATGAATCTTTCTTATGTTCTTGATTTATTTATTTCGCGACTGATCACCATTTAAATAATTATATTCTCCAAATTGAACTCGAGAGAGGAATAAGAAGATAGAACGTGGGACATAAGGAGCATGTTTAATTATAAATAATTAGGATAAATTTGTATCTAGTATATGTATATACCTAAAAGCCATTTGGGTCACCATACAGGAATATATCGTAATGTTCGATACATAATCCATCGTATACCCTCTCAACGATGTAGTTAGGGTGTTATTTGTTGTAAGCGATTACATGTCGAGAGACCATAATTATATATTTAACCCTCTGATTCATTGATTCGATTGTTGAGAATTACCATATAAATGATATTGATTGCATGAATCCTGATAGAAGTCACAACCCTTGACTTTACCCAAACATTGTTTTTAAACCCTTGAAAATTGAATCACAATTGTTTTGTATTGTTTAATTCTTACAATTAGAAACTAAAACACTTTTGAAATCTTGGATACACTTGTGTTTAGATTAAAGTTGGAGAAATTGAGTAATCCTAAGTGTAGTATTCCTGTGGGTGCAATACCCGACTCTTTGAAAGAGTCACTTTAATACTTGAACGACCACGTGCAATTGTTTGTGCTATTTGGACGCAACAATACTCATTTATGCTTGTAATCGATTCAAATCTAAACATATATTCATTGGAAGTTGTGACTAGTATCAAGTGGATATTAAATATGAGATTGAAGCTCCCCTGCTAGAAAGGACGGGCTTTTAGAGAGTATATCATGAGATGGAAGCTCCTCCATTGTGTAAGGATGGACTTCTAGTATCAATCCCATTATCCTGTAACTATGTGCTCCCACATGTTATTTATCCATTTGACTCATTTCTGACTTAATGCATTTTAGTTCTGCCTTAGGGAAGTAGGAAACCTCTTTTCATTGTGGGGGCATAACACAAAATTCTGTGCAACCTAACGTGGTCTATGTACTTTAAGTCTAATTCCTATAAGGTCATGTCTAGGATGTTCTATGTCTATTCAAGGAGTTATACTTAGTATTGGTGGAGGTATGGACTTCATCCATGCATTGCACAAGTAGGCTTTGAGAGTAGTTATGGTAGATTTCGTATTTACCAAGATGATTCATGTAATGAATGTGATTGTGTCAAAATGGTAATTACATTTGTTGTCATGGCTACTTGTAATGTTGCATGTTAACATGGATTGTTGCTATGATTTGCTTCTACAGATGTGGTTGACTAATAAAGAATGTTTCCTAGTCTATAAGATAAGATTAAAATTGGGTAAACATGAATGATGATATAAAGTGACTTGCTTAGTGTAGGTGGAATTATGGGGTCTTACATATGCCTTGCACAAAAACTTTCCTTAAGGTGGATGATGAAGCGTTGCTCTAATGTCAAGTTAACACTAGATTGCATTGACTATGTATGTGTTCCTAATTGTATCTCTTATGTGCACTAGTTGTGATTGTTGTCTACGATGCAATGGTCTATGTTACTCCATGATGTCTTCTATGCTTATGATTACGTTTCACACTATTTTCCAAGATGGTTTTAAATCAACAGCGTGCATGCATTCAACAAAAAGGTCCTTTAACATGTTTTCAAAGGTTTTCATACATTGGTATCATACTTGTTACACATTTGTGCTAATATATATTTCTTCTACACTTTTACATAGTGTAGGTTTGGAGACTTGAATATTATTCTTGAAATATATGTTTTTAAGGAGCGATGAGTTGAAGATTTGGTGAGTCCTTATAGCTTCGAGGACAAACCCACTATTTCCCTTAATGTATTTTACATTATGTTTAGATCTTTTGTATAAAAAATGTCCCATAGTGTTATTCAAAGTGTTGTAGATGGTTTGAGATATAGTTTCCTAAAATTTCGGCTATTTTTAAAAAATATTTTTATTGTAAAAGAAAAGTTCTAAAACTCCGCAAAATTTACTACGTTCTTACGTTATGATATGATGTGAGGCTTGTATAAAGCTCTTTAGAGTTTTGTATGTCATATTACGTCAAGGGGATACTCTGGGACGTAACAATACACATCATAAGGGACCATTTTTCTTTCTCACAAATAAGATTGGAGTGCCTTAACGTAACACACTAGGTCCAATGAAACCCTTAACGAGAAGAGCTTTTAGGTTCTCTTTTAACTCGATTGTAGCCATTTTATATGGAAAAATATAAATAGGTTGAGTATCAAGAATAATTTCTATTTTGAAGTCTATTTCTCTCCTAGGATGGATTTTTTGAAGATCATCTAGAAAAACCTCTAAAATCTCACTCACAACTATAACTAACTGAATAGACGGTGTCTCAACACTAGAATCATTAACTCAGACTAGGTGATAGATGCACGCCTTAGAGACTAACTTTTTGGCCTTAAGTTATGGAATAAATTGACCTTAGACACCAATGAACTACTCCTCCACTCTATAACTAGCTCATTAGGAAAATGGAAGTCGACTACTCAAGTTCTACGATCAATTGAGGTATAACAAGTATAAAGTTATTCCATACATAGAATAACATCAAAATCCATCATATCCAGCTTCACAAAATAAACCATGGTGTTCTTGTGATTGACAAAGATGGTACAACTAGGATAGACTCTCTCCGCTAGGATATAGTCATGACCATTGTCGAAACAATGAAAGGCTCATGAAGTTCTTTTGGGAAGAATATAGAACGTCATAGCAATATATGGAGTAATAAAATATATACTTGCACCTGGATCAAGTAATGCATATACATCAAAACTAAAGACTTTGATCATATCTACGACAACATACTAGTGATAACATACAGACGGTTTGCACCCCACCCCCCCACCCCACCCCCTCGTGTTACTAAAGCACCTCCTCTCTTGATATTTCTATTTGTTTGGGATGCTGAAGAAGATTGAGCATTATTGCCTCCATTTCCCTGCCTATTCTCAGGTCACTCCTTAGAAAAGTAACATGTCCTCCCTCACTTTTATCTCAGATTCGTACAAACATTACATTATCCTGAATGAAGTTTAGAATACTCAAAACATAGTGGGTTGCGATCAAACCCTTGTGCTACACTGCCCTGCAACTAAAAACCATGAGCTTTGAAATTCTGGGAGTATTGATTCGTGTAATCATTGTTGTTCCTTGTTGAAGACACACTAGCTGAACATGGAGTAGGTTCAAATGATCGTTGCTTAAAGATGATCGGTTCATGTAGTAGTCTTCTGCTGACATACTCATGACCTGCTGTCTGAACCCTCTTTCTACAGAACTCTTCTTTGTCCTTCAGCTAGTCTTCCTCAACCTATTGCACATTAATCATAAGTCTGGCTATGTCCATGCCTCTTATCAGCATAGTTGCCTTACCTTTCTTACTTTATAAGTGGGATAGTCAAGACATGAATAAGCTCATTCTACTTCTCATATCATCCTCCATCTCACGAGTATAGAAGGATAATTGAGTGAACTTGAAGTTGTAGTCTTTCACACTTATAGTTTCCTATTTTAGATTTAAAAATTATCTTACCTTTCTTTCCCTTAGCTCGTGAGGAAAGAAGATCCTTAAAAAGCATCTAAAAACACAACCCAAGTTAATTGTCGTGCCCCCTAAACCCATTACTTCATCCACTGATCAAACCATATCCTTGAAATGCCCTTGAGATGGTAAGCAACCAACTTCACACACTCAACATCGACAACATGCATGACCTCAAATACCTTCTGAAGTTCATCCATAACATTTCCTTGATCCGCATTGATTTTTGACCCAATGAACTCTAGGAACTCATTCTTCGAAACTCTCGAACTCAGGATGCATCATTCCTTTCTTGATTTCTGGCATCTTGGCAACCAATCTATGATGTCACCACCTGAGTCAACATCTCAATTGCAATATTGAAATTGGTATTGGTGACACCTCCTGAGGTGGTATCACTTTCGGTGCATTAGAAACCTCTTGATCTTGAGAATCAACATTCTTTCTAGCACGACATGCTCGAACAACACTTCGTGGAGGCATGATATGAAAGATATGTTTAAGTATCAATTAGAAGAAACTTTCATTGAGTCGAACTCTAAAACACAAAAAAAAAAGAAATAGGATAACGTGAAGTGTTTCCTAAATGTTCCAACCTCGTAAATATGGATATGGCACGCTTTACACTGATAATAAGGACTCGACACACACGGCTTCAAAGACACCCTAGGATTCTTAAGCTTTGCACTCTAATACCATATTTTTCACAACCCGAGCCTACACCCTGGGTGTGGCTGGTACTCGAGAATCATTTTTGATTCCCAAGCAGACCCTTGGTCTTGCTACATGACTTACATGCCATTAAATAGTATCAAAAGCTTCAATAGGTGAACAATTATACATTAAGACAGTCTTAACAATATTACATTGCAAGATACTTAATGTGAATCATAAGATAAACAAAACATCTTGAGAAAATAGAAGAAACATATAATTTTTTTTGTCTATGTAGCCTCTATAAATGTAAGATAGATGTGGGGAAAATACCCGCAATACCACCAAAAGGTACAAACTAAAAGGAAATAGAGTCTCCTCGAAGTAAGGAGGCCTCAAAAAAATCTATCTGCGAGTTAATAGTAATCTCAACGATGTGCCTTTTTATGATCCCGAGTGTTCGTTGAATGTACTCACTTGAATGATTGAAAACAACATAATTGGGTCAATAAATGAATACAAAATGAGAATCGTTTAAGCTTGAAAACAATATAAAAATACTATACTGAACTTAGGAAGTTTCTTTAAAAGAAAACTATTGCCATGATCCTAATAATGATACAACATTTTGCTAAAGTTATCAGGGCCATCCTATACTTTGTCAGGGTATTAGATGAAAACATGACTATGGATCCATCTAATTGGCCTTTTCATAGGCAGTGAGGAGTCGTATTAAGAATCAATGTTATCTTATCCTACACTGACTAGGTAGTTTTATAGGAATACTTAATCATAAATTACTCTAAGTCAACTTTATGCTCGATACTACTTTTGAACTAATTAATATAACTTTGTGCTCAATTCACCCATTACAAAGAGTGGACTTCTTTCATTTCTTGAATTACTTTTCAGAACATGAGGCATGTTTACATTCATGAAAACATGCACTTATGAACCTATATTTCAATTCCATTAATCAAGACAGTTATGTAAGTATATGTGTAGATATGTAAATAACATTTGAACTTTTAATCCTGTATGAAATAGAACCTTTGAACCTTCCTCTTATATTTGCTTTGATTTGAAATGTGAATTCAAGAATTATGGTTAGCATGTATATATTATCTCTCAATTATTAATGGAAGATTAGATAATTATCAATAATATAAGATTTATGTAACAACCCTAAAATCTAGTAGGTAATACTATAGTTGAACAAGTTCTGTTTTCAATTTGAATTGAGGTTTTAAGATGTTTTATGTTGTCCCCAAGCTATGGACGAGGGGTTTACAAGTCAAGAATCAAGGTAAGACTCCCTAAGGACCACCCTAGGGGTCATTGAGGAGAACCCTTAGCCTAACACCTAAGTTTCCCCAAATGAGAAAAGTTGCCAAATATTTGGTGAACCACGGAAGGGCACCACTCCTTGTAGTTCCATCCACGCCCCGTGGATGTCCTCCATAGGTCATGGACCCCAAGACCAAGCCACAGTCCCAAACGATGCCTGAACAGGGTGGGCAATCAACCAGACCATGGTTTGTGGTTTGATGGACGTGGTTCACACTTGGTTTGCTGGTCAGGCTCGGCTTAAGCAAGGGTTGTTTGGTAAATTCACCCTAAGTCTAGTTTGGTTGGGGGACGGTTTTAGTTAGTTATTTATGGTATTTTAAGGTTTCTTAAAGTATTAAAAATATTTTAGCTTTCATTATTTCAAAATCACAAATACAAACCTCCTTTACCCTACAAAAGTTCTCTCTTTAAACCGCCATTGATGGTGAAGACTTTAAGCTTCCAATGTCAAATATTCAAGATATTCAACGGATTTTTGTGGAATTATTTAAGAAAAATATATAGTATTCTTGATCCTTGTCAAATTTTCCATTCAATGATCCAATTTAAAGTGATCTCAAGTCTTAAAAGTTGATAAAAACCCCTAGTTTTTCAATCTTGGCATGGGTTCGATTCTAAATATTTTTCAAAGGCTTCATTACATTGACTTATTAATTAATAGTGGAATTAAAGGTGATTATGGTGGATTTCTCCAAGAACCCATGTTTCCCCAAATCTCTATATGGTGAATTGTGATTGGGAATTGATTAATTATGAAGAATGTATGTTTAATTGATTAAGGATTACATTCTAGTTCAGTGCATCATGTATGTATTATGTCTAATTGAAGTATTCTAGGGTTTTGTTGGTTACTTGTGATCATGTCCTTGAAGGGAAAGTATGAGAAAATTGAAAGTTAAAGTAGAATTGTGATTTAGATGTTGATCCACTTGAAAGGTGGAGGTGTTTACTATTATGTTGATTGTGGTATTGGATTGATCGGTCTCTTCCTTTACCTATATATGCATGAAGAATCTATGTAGGAATCTCATCTGAAGTATGTGTGGGTGAACTCAATGAAAAATATAATGATCATGTTTACAAAGTAATAATTTTTCGATTGAAGGTTTACTCTCACTTAAACACTCATCATCGATGGTGATAGAATGTGAAGGGTTCTTCTTCAATATATTGTACACTTGAATTGGTAGACTCTTGTATCCTATTCTTTTGAATTGAAAGTAATATGTATTGAAGTATGTTGAATTGGTAGGTTTAGGCGTCTTCTTCTTGAATGACTGAATGTAATCATCTTGAATTAGTAGACCTAATGTTGGCAGCCCTTTCATAAATAAATGGTAAAGTGTTCTTGAACCGGTAGACCTAAGGTTGGTAGACCTTCATGATGAGTCGAGAAACTAAAAAATGATAAACCTTGGGGCGGTAGAGCTCATGTTAGTTGTCCTTTTTTGGGAGTTTAATCAGTTATCCTTATAATGAACATTGAACTGACACACATAATGATGGTGTCCTTTTCATGTGTAATGTATTTAGAGTTGGTAGACCTAAAGTTGGTAGCCCTCTCAAGTACTCCAATTGTAACACCTTGAAAATCCAAGACTTATGATAAAGCCTAACATAGGTGGCATAAAGTCTAAACATTGTTTCTTAGTCCATTTTTAACAAATATAGGTCATTTACAAGGTTTAAGAACCAAAATGTCCAAAATAGTCCGAGAAGTTGGTCAAATGAGATGTTAGTGTGCCTTAGACTTTTTACTAAATTTTAGGAGTTGGAAATGTAAAAAAATGGGTGGAAAGGTAGCTAATGGGTGTTTGAGTTGGTTCATGATTGGGACGTCTGGGTACGACTCCCCAAGGACCAACCAAGGGCCCACAAGGAGAACCCCTACAGTTTGAAGCAGCACTGCTTAGCAGTGTGCATCGACGGGACACACGACGGGGCGTCATGGGCTCGACGGGGCATTGAGGATACCGTCGTCCCTCACTTAGAAAGATTGTGAACCCTTGTTTACCTAGCTACTGTTACACTCGATGGAAGGGGATGACGGGGCGTCATGGGCTCGACGGGGTGTCGAGGACACCGTCATCCCATACTTAGGAAAATTGGAGGAAGCCTCGCCTACAAAGTCTCTGATAGAGATGACGGAAGTGCAGGACGGGGGGGTTGTCCATCAACCTGCCGACGGACCGTCAACGGGGTCTCGTCGGTGAGGGTTGAATTTTCATTAATGGATTTTAATGGTTTCATTTATAATAATTCAATGGTTTAGCGGTTAGATAGTGATTACATGGAAACTAAATAACTTAATAAAGCCCTTTATAAATACCCTTAACCCTCATTAACCAAAAGGGAACTCTCAAAATAAACTCTCTTCCTTTTCTCTTATTTCTCTCTCTACAAGAACTCACCATTGAAGGCTAGCAAGAACTAGGGTTTGGGGGATGGAAAATGGTTGATTATTCATCAAATTGTTGAGAAACGTTAAGGTATGGGTTCTATTTATCCTTTCCTCAAAGGGTTCGTCAAAATGGATTTCAAAAAGTTGAGTTTTCTTGTGGGTTTCATTCAATTACGAAATTGAAGTTATGGATTGAGTTGTTAGTGGATTATTAAGGTTGCATTTAGTAGATTTACATCACTTTTTTATGATAATTATTGATGGTTTGGTCAAATTGAAGAGNATCTAAAGATGAATTGTGTTATAGAGATGCAATTGGCCTTGTTATTCTATTGATTATCATTGTGTTATGATTCTACTCCCCAAGTTGGTTTGAGTTGGGGATTTATGGTAAGACCTTGATAATAAACTATGAGAAAGACTTGGTAAGTTTAAGAATCTCTATCTTTACTTCCAATTGTGATTAATTATTGTTAAGCTATGATATTACATTGGAGTATACCTTATATTAAGATTATAGGGTGGTATGATGTTGAATTGAAATGTCTTGACTATGTTGTGAGGTTGATTAAGGTGTATGTGCTATAAGTATGGTCAAAACTATCAATGTGCCTTAAAATGTTAAAGTGTTAACCTCACTTATATGAATTGTGATGAAAGGATTTGAACTCATACAATTATTATTGAGTTATTGATGATGATGATTATACAAGGGCTAGACCCTATGGCCTAAATTAACTTATGATTGATAATTAAAGGCTTAAAGACATTTCAAAAAGGGACTCTAGCTTAGCACCGAGTGAACTAGATAGAGAAGTGTCCTTTCCCACATAGGGAAGGCAGGAGTACTACATCACTCTTGAGATTGTAGATCATAATGCATGGCGCATAAAGATGATCCCAACTAAATCTGCTAGTTCTTGAACTATGTTGCCCATGTAGGAATTCTAGCCAGTGGATCCACTAGTTGCTACGTTTTATGTTTTGGTACTACCTTGGCAAGTAGTCCGCCTTCTTTCGATGTAGGGTTTTATGACACCGGATTCCACACTCGCTCATGTGGTCTATGTCGATTAGGTCAAGATGTTCCCAAAAGTTAAAACGAATAAAAGGACTTGATCTCTAACTTGGATAACCTAAGAGGTCTAGCTTAGTTTAGGTAGGGGTATGGGACTCTACCTAGACACTGCACTAGTTAGTCTTTAGGGGAGTCTTAGGAGGAGGTTATTCTATGCTTATTTTATGATAATATATGATGTATATATATATATATGATGACCATGTTATACTGTTGATGCTATATGTTGATTTGTTCATTTATGAATATGCCTTGGGTTATAATGATAATATAAGATGAAATGTACGCCTAAATGCCATGAAATGTGAATTTGGACAGTGGTCATGTTTTCTTGTTGAGGATACTTAATTGAGTAAAGTTATGGGGCTTTTCTTTGTCATTGCACTTGTTGATTTGATAAGAACTTGTGAGTAGTGTCTTGCTTATTATGATATGCTTATCTCTTATTCATTCTTGTGATATTATTCCTTGATGTTAGGTTGTAGTAACTCATGATTTTAAGTGTGTTGGGATAAATGTTACTTGTTGAGATAGCAAGCATGTATGATTGATTGGTATGATTTACTTGACTTTGCATTAAGTTCAAAAAGGGGTAAAATAGCATGTTTAATAAAAAGTCTCTTTTTAGCATTTTTTGCTTGTGTATGTGCATAAAATCTCATACTTAGTACATGTGGAGTACTAACCCCATTTTGTTTCCCTTGTCCCAAACATTTTTGGTTCCGGTCGTTGAAGATGATTTGAGGTGATTTGAAGGAAGACTTGGACATTATATCATCCAAGTGGTAGGTCCTCATTTTCCCCGAGGACGATGCCAATATTCTCTTTGCGAAGTTACTTACATACTACAACTTTTGTATTGACTCTATTTCCTATTTGAGACAAAGTTGTATAAAGCCTATTTGCGGCTTACTTTTATTGATGTAGGTCTATGCCCAATGTAATTGTCCTCGTTTAGATGGTATATGAGATGAGACGAATTTATGACTATATTTCTTCACTATATAAGTGTGTGAAATAAAAGTAGAAGACTGTGTAATCTTCTTATACAAACGAGTCTATAAATACTCGATATTATTATGATTATGTGTATGTAGAGGTCTATGTAAATCTCCGATTAGAAGTAGATTAAAAGTTTTAAATTCTTTCGTATTTTTAATCGATGAATGCAATGATGTAAGACTAAGAGGCTTGTCTTAGTCCTCAAAGGGGGAGACGACGCCGGTTACGTCTAGGGGGTAAACCCGGATGTGACAAACTTGGTGTCAGAACATGAGGTTGAATATCATTGAGTTATGTCTCTCTCTCTACCACGTCTATGTAGGTTTGGATTCATAATTGTGAAGCGCACCACACTTATGAGTAGGAACCTATATGATGCTTAGGAATCACTCTCTTTCTTGGAAATCTTATATCGTGCCAATAGAGTATACTTATGGTGTGCTTTTGCATCTAATCATATTGTTGTGCTTATATTAAGCATGAACACTCGAAGAAATGCGGCTCGAAGACTTGAGCAGGAAGTTTCTAATGTGGGATCTCCTCCTATGGTGAGCAAGTTCCTCCACTTGAGGAGAATGCTAATGTTGATCAAGCACCGGCTAACCCTCCACCTATGACGGAGGTGGATATGAGGGCTATTCTTGATCAAATGGCCCAAGCTATGACTACCCAATCACAAGCCGCAACGGTTGAAGCCCAAGCTATGACGGCACAAGCCAACCGGGACGTTGCTCCTCGTACTCATCAACAAGTCACTACTATGGCTTCCGTCTAAGAGACTTCACACAGATGAACCCTCCTACTTTCTATGGGTCTAAGGTTGATGAAGACCCTCAAGAGTTCCTTGATTAGGTCTACAAAGTGCTATATGCTATGGGGGTGACTTCAAGTGAGAAGGCCGAGTTGGCCTCATGTCAACTCAAGGATGTGGCCAAAACTTGGTATGTGCATTGGAGGGACAATAGGCTGTAGAGGGGTGGTCTGGTAACTTAGGAGGACTTCAAGGCGGCTTTTTAGATAGATTCTTCCCTAGAGATATGAGGGAGGATAAGGTGACGGAGTTCATTAATCTTCGCCAAGGAGGGAGGAGTGTATGAGGGAGGAGTTGACGGAGTTCATCAATCTTCACCAAGGAGGGAGGAGTTTTCAACCTATCCCTTATCATCCAAACCTTCTCTATAGCTTCATAGATTATATGGGGACCAAGGAATAAAGACTCACCAACCTCAAACCACCCAACTGGAGACCTACATATACTACCATAGAGTACTTCAAAAGGTGCGATAGAAATATTCGAATGGTAGTTATTATTGTAGGAGAACTCAATCATCGGTAGGTGATCATCCCAATTACCCTTAAAGTCAATGACAAAAACTCTTAACATATATTCTAGGGTTTCTTGGTACGTTCCGCTTGGCCATCCGTTTGAGGATGAAAAGCAGTGCTAAGTTTCTCCAAACAGGAGAAGTGAATTGGCACCTCTATCCGATATGATGGACAAAGGGATCCCATGCAAACTCACAATCTCATTAAGGTACAACCTAGCATACTCCTCCCCCAAATAATTAGAATTAATAGGGATAAAGTGGGGATAACATTATTTAATTGACGATAATAAATGCACATCCTAAGGGATCCATCCTTCTTCTTTACAAACAACACCGGAGCGCCCCATGGAGAAATACTAGGTTGTATGAAACCTTTGTCTTGTAAATCTTTGAGTTAAAAGATTTAGATCCTCAACTCGGTTATAGCCATCTGATAAGGAGGGATTGAAATAGGCCTCATATCAGGCAACAAGTCTATGTCAATGTTTTTTCTTGATTGGGAGGAATTACGGGCAAGTCATTGGGAAAAACTTTTGGAAAATCCTTCACTACGGGTATAAGCTCTAAAAGAGGAACCTCGGACTCAAGGTCCTTGACCCTCACTATATAATATAGACATACCTTAGTAATAATCTTACAATCTTTTAGACACGAATTGATTTAACCTCTAGAGACTGAATTACCCCCTTCTATTCAAAGACGGTTTCACTAAGAAATTGGAATTTAACTACCCTTATTCTACAATCGATAGAAGAAAAACAAACATACAACCAAACCATCCCCAATATGATATCAAATTCAAAAATATCAAGTTCAAACAAATCAACCAATGTAATTCTATTGGGCAATGATATAGGACAAATCCTAAAGACCCTTCTAGCCAAAGCGGATTCACAAACCAGGGTAGAAACCGCAAAAGGTTTAAATAAGATATCGGGTAGAACATCAAACTTTTTAGATACTAATGGAGTTACAAAAGACAACATAGCACCGGGATCTAGTAAAGCATAGATATTAATGGAGAACACTTGTAACATACCACTGGCGACATTGGGAGAATACTCTTGATCACCCCTAGAGAGGAGGGCATAGAAGTGGTTCTTCTTAGGAGCATCAAAACTAGGACCGCTTGCTTGAGCTTGGTTACTCTCCTCTCCTCTAGCTTTAAGCGTAGGACAATCTCTCACTTTATTCCCACTCTTTTCAGAACCAAATAATTATCCTTCCCAACTAGCATTCACCCATATGCTTCTTACCACATTTGGTACAAGTAGGTTTCTCACATGGTGAATTTACACCTTTTCCCCCTTGGGACCTAGGGTTAGACACCTTATCCTTGCTAGCCTTGCAGAATTTAGAAGGAACGTGGTTGAAGAATCTCTTCTTGAACATAGGGTTGTCTTGGATTTCTAAGTTTCCCTTAAAACTGCCTCCTTCATAAGACCTTTCCCTCTTAGCATCCCTATTCTTCCTCTTGACCCTACTTTCCTCAAATTTTTGAGCATGCACCATCAAACGAGAAATGTCCATGTTGTCATGAAGCATCGCCGAACAACACTCTTCCAAAAGATCATCGGACACACACGTCAAAATGGTTCATTTCATCTCTAAGATTGGACATCAAAGAAAATGCATACTTAGACAACTTAGTGAATTTCAAAGAGTATTCTAGAACACTCATACCTCCTTGACGAAGGTTGATGAACTCTTCAAAATTTTCCTCTCTTTCTCCCTTGAAAAGAACCTATCAAACAAAGCCCTCATAAAGACTTCCCAACTTATAGGTACCACTCTCAAAGCCCTGTTGTCCCTCCATTGAGTATACCAAGTTTGAGCCACATCCTTGAGGTTATAAGCGGCTAGCTCAGCCTTCTCATTAGAACTCACTCCCATAGAATATAGGATCTTGAGACCTCATCAAGAAAGTATTGGGGGTCTTCATTCACCTTACTCCCAAAGAACATTAGAGGTTCATCCTTATGAAGTCCCTCAAGCGAGAAGCATGGTACTAGCATTTTGGTTCACATGGTGTCCAACTTCCGGATTTTCTTGAGCCACTATATCTTGAGATTGAGTAGCTACGACTTGATCTTGAGTAGTCATAGCTTGAGACAAACTTAGAAAAGCCAACCTTATCTCTCCATCCGTCATGGCTAGAGGAACAGCCGGAACTTGATCACCTTGAGAAGCTTGCTCTTGTGGAGGAGCTTGATTTTATTGGGAGTAACTCCCAAATTAGCAATATCCTCTTCAACTCTTCTTGCGGCTGCCCTTCTAGTAGTCATAGCCTATATCCACAAGAAAAGGATTAGAAGAAAAAGAACACATAGAATTAAGACTCTAGTGGCACGACTTCAAGAATGCCAAAGAGGTGAGAATTTCCTATGCATCACATAGCCTATTATTCATTAGTGTGGCGCGCTTCACAATTATGTATAAGATCTACATAGACATTGTTTAGTGATACTTCTATCCTAAGATTACTCAAACTCATGATCTGATACCAAGTTTGTAACGACAGAGCAGCATACCTTAGACGTAACCGGCATCTTTGTCCTCAAAAAGGTCTTAGACAAGTCCTTAGCATAAATCATTACATATCATAGGTAGTAAAATCGCATAAAATTAAAACTTTTACATATGAGGTATACTTAGACTTATCGTTTATCACATATGAAATTTACATAGACTTCTCATTTATGGATTTTGCATAGACTCCTCACTTAAAAATGTTACCAATTCATTAAGTAGTCTTATATTGTCTCACACATAATACATCTATCATAGAAGTATAAGATTTGGACATAGCCCTTTCACTATTACAATATTCCTCATATAGGCTTACAACAAAGTCTCAAAGATAAGAAAGACCAATTATCTTAGGCATAGTTAATATCATCGCTAGAGTAGAAAAGTTACATCATCCTCAGACTTGAGGACTGACCAATAACTTCGGAACAAACCGAAGTCTTCCTTGAAAATGCCCTTGAACTCTTCAATCGTCCGAACCTACATTATTGTAGATATAAAAAAACATGGGTTAGTACGAACCACATGTACTAAGTATGGAAACATATGCAATTAAAACCATTGAAATCATGAAAAGGACATTTTCATTAAAAACATGTATGACTACTTCAAAAGCCTTTATGCACATATAAGAACATATAAAAGTCCATAATAATATTAACATCTAGACATAGTCATACTCATGTACAAGAACAACATCATAATATAGACATAGGCAACATTTCATACCTTAGAGTTCATAAAATTAAAGCATACAAGATCCTTACTCACAATCCCATCCCAAGCCTACAAGTGCAATGCTCATGTGAAGCACCATAACCCCACAAAATCAAGTAAATTAGAAAAGAGACCATAAGAAACGCCTATACTTCATATGACATCATATCATGCATAGTCATCATCATACATATCAATTGGGACCAACATCATGTTCATCAATGAAACCAACATCATATAAAATCATCATCATCACATCATATAGAATCATCATCATCACATCATATAGAATCATCATCATCACATTAAGCATTTCATTAATAACATCATCACATAAGAACATCCTCCTAGGGCTACCTTCAAGGTCAACTTGTGCAATGCATAGGTAAAGTCCCATACCCATACCTATACTAAGTAGAACCCCTTAAGTCACCCTAGTTAGTGTCCGTCCTTATTAATTTCATTCAGTCAATTTACTTTCATGAACATTTGCCTTAGACGCCATATACCATTTGAGCTAACATGGAATCCGGTGTCATTGAAATCCTACACCGAAAGAAGGTTCTCTACTTGCCAAGATAGAACCATAACATGAACATAAAATTCTAGGTGGATCCACTAGCTAGTTTTCCTATGAAGGCACATAGTTAAGGAACTAGGATATTTGATAGAAAAATATTTATGCACGTTTTATTGTTGTCTCTATCTCATGAGAACATTGTGAACCTACCTTCCCTCATTGGGAAGGGACACCTCTCATTTTTAGTCCGCTCGGTTCTAAGCTAAATCCCTTTTTGAAATGTCATTAAGCCTTTTTTTAATCATTAATTTTAATATAGGCCATAGGAGTCTAACCCCTTGTATAATCATGTCATTAGCTCATTAGATTGAGAATAAGAACTTCCTTTCATCACAACCCATCATTAGTGAGATCAACACATCATAGTGATATCATAATAAGGCACACAACAGAATCACATTTAACCTTCCATGATAATACCCCTATCAAGATCTCACATTAAACATATTCATATCATGAATCATATTCATCATATCAACATCTTCCTATTCTATTCACATAATCATACTTCAATTGAATATCATCATGAAGAATAGACCAACATAATTGAAGTAGAGGAATCATAATCTCAAAAAACCTACCTATGGCTTCCAAGAACAACCTTCAAGATATCACCCTTAATTTAACCACATTCATCCAATAATCCATGCACCATCATTATATAATAATAAATTACACAATAATATATCCGATTCCAACATCCCTACTCATCCGTTAACCTAATTCATAGTTACGGTAAGGGTTTAGGGAAAAGGGTTCATCCATGGATCTTTTATAGAAACTAGGTCAAAGATTAAGAACTAAAACAATCCACCATTAAACAATCTTAATATATCAATATAAACCAAAAGAATACAACAGTTAATCAATTTGAAAGATAACCCACGAAATTGGATGAAAACCAGAATTTTAGACATCTTTGGAAACCGATTTTGAAGAGCCTCTTGGAGAAAGAGATCCCAAGCGTGAATAGCTTCAATACTTAACAATCATTGATGAATGACGGATAAAAACCTTGATCTTGGAGTTCTACTTAAGTTTGAACCTTGGTCTTCAATGGGGGTCTTTAGGTAGTTACAGAAAGTAGAGAAAACTGAGAGTGAATTGGGTTTGGGAAATAATGAAGAGTTTAGTTAGTTTAATAAAGTTTGACTTTTTTATAGTACCCAACTAACTTAATTAACCAGCATTTAACTCGTAATTAATTTATTAACTAATCAATTAATTATCCTAAGTTAAACTAAAAGTTGGCAGTGCAATGGAGTACCAACCATGACTCCACGTTGATGGTCAGTCAACCAGACCACGGACCGTACTGGTAGTATGTTGTTTTGGTAAGAGAATCCATTTTGGAGACATTTTAGGACTTGAATAATTCCCCACACACGAGCACCATCGACGGGTCGTTGACCCATCGATGGCTTGTCGTCTGCTACTTCATTTGCCCACTGTCAATTGACAGCTATTAGGGTCTTTTAGGGGTCATTTGGGATTCCTACCCGGATGTTTCGACCCTAAACACGCTTAAGTATATATTTAGAAACTTTTCATCAAATATTTCTTAATTCTGACTCTATAAACCCCTTGAAACATAGCAAGGCACACTAGGTCATTTTTACAAATCTCCGGACGTCATGGTCGTCCCTTGATGATTTGGTTCTAATACTTCCTAACCAAGTTCATTACCTTTTTTTAAGCCTAGAAAAGTTGTTTGAAAGGCTAATTTCATCAAGTGATACTCTATAAAAAAATCAAGGACTTCTGGACTATTACACCATATTAATCTTAATTTTACCACAAGTGTAGGTTCTAGCAAGTAAGTGGCTCTCTCTATATTTGAGATTCTTCCAATAGTTGGTATGTCCTCATAGATCGAGGACAAGTGTTTGATGTTCATTTTCTTTCATGTACTAAATTATTTCTAGATTTTGTTTAAGAGTCTCAATTGTAAAGGGTCGTGACCCTATTTTGTTTCAAAGTCTTGTTTTAGGTGGCTATGTGAGATGGTAGACTTCCGCTTGCATTTAAAAATTTTCAATGAGTATTTTTTATTGTATGGACCTAAATGAGTTTTAAATTTCGTACCATTTTCCCTATATCCAATGTTATGAATGCTATGAGGCTTGTAGGAGACCCCTTCGGCGTCAACTACGTTGTGTTGCTTTCGGGGCATAGGCTCGGGTCCTGACAATTTATGACACCAATTGTAAAGCATTGGCGGGATGCGGAGAAGGATTTTTTTGTCACAAAATAACTTTTGAGACAGAGGACTCTGTATCCTCTCCGCAATGTGGAGAGAGGGTGATTGACTAGATACTGAAAATCTTAAGTGTATTCACGATGGGTCCTGGACTTAAATATTTCCCTGATCTTTTCTTCCTATCCCTAACGCGATTCAATTCATACCCAATGCAATTTCATTGCCCAATTTCACGAGTTTTCTAAATCAAAATCATTTTCAATGAAACCCACACAAAGTTAATCAAGAATAACACTCATTCGCAAAACACCTCACCTCAAGAACTCAACAAGCCTCTGTAATCAAAAAATGAAGCTAAAACCTCAAGATTTTCATCAAAAATCTGAATAGATACATTTTAAGAGAAAATTGATAGATTAAATCACATGATTCGCATGAAGGAAAACAAACCCAACACTGTGTACCTCGTAAGAACTAAGTTTTTGGCGAAAATCCTCAAGATTGGAGTAACTTCTTGAAACATTCTTATTTTTTTCCTCTTAAACTTATTTCTAAAAACCCTATGCTTTCTTAGAATGACTAAATCAGTTTATATCCCTTAAAAAGTGAAAAACATGTAGGCCTAGTGGGTAGGGAAGACTAGACACCCCTCCTGAAAACGTATGAAATTCCTTAACTACATAGGTCGTACTCAAACAGGCATATCTCCTTCATCCAAACTCGAATCCATCAAACTTGGTGGTGTGGAAAAGAGGACTCTATGACCTTCAATTTTATACCTCATGGGCCACCTAACTCATCCTGTACTAAAAATTATGTTCATATGAAGTTAACTACAAAACTAAAAACTAGACGAATTTCAAGGTGTTACAGTACACTTGTAAACAAACTGTCTAGGGATCCGTACAAGTCAGGCAAAATTAACACGGTATTAAATGTCCATCCATTGTCCCTCAACAGACAATGGTGCCCAAAATTGACCATTTAGCATCTCGTGAAGGTTCCTGTCTTATTTAGGCGTGTGGGATTTCTCGTTAACTTCTTTAACATTTCTCGAAGTCCAAATTGTTACAATATCTCCCTTCAGGAACATTCCTCTTCAAATGACGGTTAAAATGAGTATGGAAAAAATAGAAATTGATTTTACTATGTTTTTAACTTCTATGTTTTTCTATTAACATAGGCAAAATTTATTCATACTAAGAGTTTTGAAACTAGACTAGCATGCTTGGCATAAACGCGCAATATGATTTCAAGACTATAGGTTACGACATGAAACACGGGTATAAAGACATGAACTAAGAATATGACTGTCTTAAGTGATATGGATGGTAGCTCTTAAGTTTAGCAACACATCTCAACTATGCTCTCCTTTCTGATTACTAAACTTCATAAGTTGTAAATCATAGCTCCCACTAGAGTAAATGACTATTCTTACAAACGTCTAAGTCAAATTGTTTTTTGTTATTTTGTTGAAGCCTAATCCCAAAATAATAAGTTTCAGGTTCTATATATCTATAGGGAGTATCATCCCAAGAATACTTCTCCTTATAGCCACACTCAACCAAACCTCGATCCCAAATCAAGAAACACCAAATGCATCATCAATTTTTATCCACATGTCAACAACACCATATTCAAGCTTTGTACTATAACCACTCCATGGAATCCTTAACTAGTACTCATAATTAAACTTAATGTCATTTTTCCTCCACATGTATAACCTTAGATGGAATAAGAACATCACCACTACAACGGTAAGAATTATCAACCCTCTCATTCTATTATTACTTCACTACCATTGACCACATCCTTATCAAAACTGAAAAAGATCATTGAAAGAGCTTGGGGAGAAAGCTAATAAGTACGATTCTTTCAAGATATCTTATGTAAGAATATATATGACATAAGACATAAATGCTCATATGAATTAGTTCATATCCTGAGGGTGATATCATAATTCTATGGAATAAGACTGAGATTAATAGGCTAAAGTCTTTGTCCCTCATTCTGGGAACTAAGCATAGTTGTGAATCTGTCTAAAGTGTATGATCCTAAGTCATAAAAATAATTATGATATCAGCAAGATCAACATGATATTGTAACAAATGAACTTTGAGTACGTTAGAGTATGAATGAACTGATATATCACTTTAACTCTTTGTAAACACATTACTATCCGATTATCAACACTTGACTTGATTTCTCATCTTATAAACTCTCACTTGGGTTTGAAGCTAATAATTCAAAATTTATGGATCTATTCAATCATCTCTAGATAAGTTTATACTCTATTTACTCTAATACTCAGGAAATGCCTATCCCCTGGCTACTAAACTCTCATAATGCAGGTATTAAGACTCCTTCTAATACCTCGTTCTGATATGCTTCTCTTAACCTATTACCGCTTCGATATATGTTTTTATAATCACACCCGCATTGACTATATATGATCTCCTTGAAAATATTCTTAAGGGTAATAAATAAGCTTTACATCAGCCTACCCCACATTGACAGTTTAACTATACTATCTAGGAACACGTTTAAAAAAATTAGAAACTTAATTGGAATCTCGTCTCAGTACATACTATCTCGGGTACACCTCTTAATTCTCTTGCTTATCTAATAATTTAGCGACACATTCGTTGCTCTCATCTAAGCATCATAATACCACACTTGTCCACTCCCATTTATAGAAAACTAACACTTAACTCCTCACCTAATTTATGTCAACCTTACTAGATAATATCTTAAAACTAATATCATCACCCTCGTGTTGCCATCATTTTTATCACGAAACTTGTCTCAATTCAAGCTTAGTGTCTAGTACTAAACACATAAGTAAATATAAATGTTCACATATTATACTAATTTACGACTACTAGATAAAATTAAGAAACACTCAACCACTAGGACCTCAAAAAGTAGTCAATCTTAATCTCTCAATCTACATACTTATAGTTACCGTCACATTACATTTCACAACTTAAATACTATTTTTCAATTCACTATGCATCATTACCTAATGAGTTATATAACCTTGTTTATATCATTGGGCTCTCCCTTAAAATCATAAGACTGGCTTAGATCTATCACGTTATGACTACGCTGCTGTTTTATTTAACACCACACTTGGTCTTTACTAATACGATGCCACATAGACATAAACTCTCTCTTGTTAAAGCATAATGTAACTCATCCTTACTAGTAAATGTTACCCTACCTTCTATCGTGAAATCTAAACAAATTCATCACTTCTTAGTCTATCCTTAACAAAAAAACTCCTCGTCAATAACTTATTTGATGCATGATAGCAACAACATAATTTACCTCATTTTATCTGTCTTTATTAGATTACTATGCATCTACATGAATTCTTTTAACTCTAGGCACTTCTACTACTATTGCTCGTAATATCTCAAATACACTAGCTTTGGGGTGGAAATACTACCCAAGCATTCTAAAACACACACGTCTCTTAAAGGGTATCTCCTCAAACAAGGTTTAGAGAAAGAATCTGGGGTACATATAACTTTTAACTCAAACACGTGATTAATATGAATAATAGTGTATTCTTTTGAATCCAACTATTTAACCTCACTCATGAGCTTCTGTCAATCCCATCTGCAGTGTCATGATTTCTCAAGACTATGCTAAGATTAACTCATCGATAAGGATCTGGTATTTACTTTTAAACTACCTTGAGTAGGAGAGGTAGTTGAATGGAACTTTGAAACATACGAGTTTGAATAGGTTACTTATGACACAATCTTATTACATGATTTAGAGAATGAAATGAGGGAAAATTTATTAATATATTTGTAGTCTCTCATTTAAAGAAGAGGGGTCTTCACAAACATAAATAAGATCATATTGATACGACTTCATAGAGATCTTAGGAGACATGAAGACTATGCTCTGATACAAAGTTTATCATGTCTTGAGCATATACTGTGGACATGGCTTGCACTTGAGAACCATTGATAGTCCCCAAGAGAATCCTTGGCTTATATGAATACTTAGCTGAACAATTACTGAAACAATGATAGGACAAAAACGAAGTAAATTCGTTAAGCTCAAATTCTCATCTCACAAAGTCCAAAAAATACTCAATAGTCATACTTTTAGTTTGTTAAATAACTCAACAAAAGTAAATACTAAGACACCTCGTTTTTTTGTATATCTATGAAACCTCTGATATAAACTAAGTATTTTGGGAGAAGACCAATCACATGTCAAAACTACAATCTAGAACGATAATGTGGAGTCCTTTGAAATTGAATAAAATCTCACCAAAAGTTAGGGGAAAAGTACAGTTAACACCAAAGCGCCTATTGATGATCCAGAACATACATATCTACATCATAAAAAGATATAGATCGAATGAGATCAATACATTTTAATGCATATGTATGTGATATAGTCGAAGTGAAATATCTAAATGAAAGGACTGCAATAGATCAAATATAATTAAATTCAATATAACAAAATAAATGAGTTAAATCATTTAAAACCGTACGAGCTACTTATCATCTCTAAACTCAACATAATAAGTGATATGATAATATATACTTTAACCTATATTGGGAGATTCTGTAAGTGACAACCATCGGTGTAAGGTACGAGATGATACGCATCACCCACGCTACTAGAATTGTCCTGTACCGTGCCGATGTATATAACCTCTCAACAAAGTGGATTCACTAAGAAATAAGGACTCTACTAAAAGGTATTATTGTATACCCATACTGGCAAGAAATGATTTATAAGGATTTTTAGTTGTCTAAACTTATCCCTATATCGATGCTTAATAATAAATAAATAAATAAATATATATATATATAGGTATATATATATATATGTATATATATATATGTATATATGTATATACACGCACACTCTTTCTCTAGTTTGGCATAATTGTTCAAACTATCCTTTTTAAAGAGGTAACTTCTGTGAAATATCTCTAAGCTCATCGCCCATTTAGAAAAAAATATTTCTCTTTGCTCAATATTAAAAAAAAATCTATAGTTTTAGATACTCAAAAGGGCCTCTTTAAAAGGTATCTTCTCTGTAATCAAAATTTCTGAACTGGCATTTACTTTTCTCAAAATAGTACTCTCATATATATATATATATATATATATATATATATATACCTATATATATATATA